>NC_047020.1:19974954-20274954 GCF_902652985.1 Pecten maximus
ATATACAGACTTCAACCCTGTCATTTGCACTGCCATTAAACGTTTAATTGCAGCAACGCTGGTTTCTTTAGACGAGCAAAAACAATTTTAAAGTACAACTGAAACAAAGAGCATCCCTTCCAAGCCCGAAAGATCATTGAGAGGAAGTTGTCCTCTCTCGGCTTCGTACTGGGAACACGTATCCTACTCAATCGCTTCATTTAAAACGAGAAGATCCACCAATACCCCATGCATGTGACACTCAATTTACAGTGGAGCATTTTCTAATACTATAATGATAGAAGATTGTTCCGATTTCAAGCACATTGGTGATAACTACTTCCGAGTCCCGGATATGAAAACTCTTTTCAATTCCGTTGATTCGAAAGCACTAATTAGCTAATTGAAAGACATCGATCTATTCTATAGACTTCGATGTCTTTTTTCCTTCTTACTCTCTTTGACGTTGTATATATATATCACAAAGTTCACATAATAGATTCGTTATATTTTCTATTATTTTAACCCAATTTTTTATCATAAATATCTAAATATATTTTTATCTGATTTTAAACGAAAATAAAATGATAGTATTCTGTTTGGCCCTAAATGACCTAGCTGTCGAAGGGCCGTAAAACACAAACAAACAATTTTTTTAACTATCAAGTACCTTAATATATCAATAATATTTGAATAGTCCCTCCGTCAGAGGCTGAGAACACAGCATTTCTGGAGCAGAAATACAGGGTCATTGTCCAAACACATGTACATTGGTCCAATCCTGAGACAGAACAATTAAAGTTTTTTTTAATATAATCCTAATACATACACGTTAGATTTGCCTTGTATGGAGCCTATAGTGCCACTAGAGATACGATTTTCTATGTACCAAGACCATAACAGAGACCTCGGAGATATAAATCTCTCAAAGTTGAATGTGAATAAGTTGCACCATTTTTTATAGACATAATTCGAGATAAGATTAAGTCAAAGCAGAAATGGAAAGCCACAATATGATGAATTGATGGAAAATATCAACACGGAACCCTTGAAAACGTTCAAAGAGACTACGGTGTGTTGTTCCGTGAGTTTTCAGCTTCATCGACAGTGTCAACATTGTAAATTTGGTCAAAATCCATTATAATAATTCACGTGCCTATATATGCTTTAATAACCAGGTAAATCATGACTTCACAGGTATATTTCAAAGTTCTCACAGGCGAACACAACCACCATGGATACATCAACAACAGCAGCTGTCCATTCCTTAATTGAAATGAAGTAGTTTAGACAAAAAGTTCGAGAGTAATTCTAAGTTAATAAGTTTTAGGTTCAAGTGTCCGAATGAGAGAGAGAGAGAGAGAGAGAGAGAGAGAGAGAGAGAGAGAGAGAGAATACACGGCAATGTTAACTGGGCGGTCTCTTTGCCCAATACTATCGCGCAGCTGTTTCCAGGTAGTAGTTATACGTACCCTGAACTCATGTCCATAGATTCAACTAGACTATGACCTTACATGGTTATTTTGAGTCATTTTTAGACCTTTCGGAAGAGGTCAGGTGACCATTACCTCCTAGCGGGAACTCGTGACCAGTGACCAATGCCATTGGGCACATGAAATATCTCTCTCGCCCCAGATTGTCAATCATTATATGTTAAGATATTTTATTAGAGATAAATAATATATACGTAACAAGCCTATTTTGTTACAATATGTAATGTAAAACATTTGATACTTACATTTCAATATGTTGTTGTCGATATGTTCTCTATTTAAAAAAAATGAAAAAGCAACAAAGAAATACCGCATTGGAAATAACACAATATTTGGAACTCCATAAAACTGTGTGGACAGGAAATGAGAGGTTTAGTGAGACCCTTGGAAACTGCGATGGCAATAAGATTACAAATGTAGGTGGTTCATTGGAGTCTTCTCTTTATCGACGATACCTGAAATATTTAGCTCGGGCAAAATAAAAGGAATCCCAATGCTGAAACAAAGACCTTGTTAAAGTGACAATGAAATGTCAGGTAACATCATTTAGCCAAATCCGAAACAGCAATATATAATGACAGACTCAATAACCTTCGTCAGCCTGAGTCTCTCTTGTGTCCGTCAATAATTGATATATGTGTGGAATTCGTTATGTGAGCCACTTGTTCATTATTCTCTTATTTTATTAATTGTCTGAAAATGAATTCAAGGCTTGCAAATGTATATTTTGAAACGTCTTTCAATGTATTCTCCCTAATATGACATTAACACTTCGGCCAGATCTCAATCATTTATTACCAATCTGCTTGAAACACATCCCACACAAGTTCAATTAATCGTGCTTAGGTGACTCGAATTTAGGCTTATAACGTTTAACGTGACGAACCAAACGAAGGAAACATTATATGCATGGAGGGCGACATGTGTTTGAATACATTGTAATACATCTCACTCCCCTCACACGGATCACAAAATAGGGCGGTATATTAATCAGAGGCCAATGAAAGGAGCTTCAAGTCATGTTGGAATATTAGACAACGCTTAATTATGCATCACTCCCCCCTTTCACCTCCATAATGTTACAAGAATGAACAGATTTCACAACCCTTTGTAATGTTTACACTTACAAATGATTTCAAAGGGACAAATGCTACAAGCTGAACACCTTAGGGAAAGGTTACACCGTTAAACGGTATTGCTGCTGATTTGATATCCAACAGTGTATGTATTATTTATTACATATGATTTTTGAGACTTTTTGTGAATGATGTCAATAACAATATAAACATGTAACATGATTCTATATAGGTGCAGTATAGAGTGCTGAAATATTAACATATTCTAATTGTGCATATTTTTTTCGTCGTAAGACTTAAGCTTTACCTTGTATATTTAAAGGTGATTTCACCGATGTATTGAAATCGGATGAAAGCTTATTTACTCAGCATTTACTATTTAATATTTCATCCTATAGAATATTACCCAACCAGTCAGTACCTTGTTTTAATTTGCTTTTACGACAGCTATCCTATTGTGTGTCTTTTGTATGTCTGGTTTTGAAATGATAAGTTTTAAGTGGTGGTGAGTACCACAGACTCACACTAACACAAACAAAGAAAGGATCATGCTTTGACATGTTCTTATCAGATTTCAAAACAACTGATATTTGAATGAAATTTAATTGAATTTTCTATTTGACCTTTTTAGATAAAGTCTTAAACATGAGCGATGATGGACAGCCACAGCTCCGGAAGTTCAGTATATTTCCGGAGAGGAAAGACAAATTGTCATTTGATAATCCTGCTATAAACGGTGACCCAGATATGGAAGGAAATAATATAAGGTATGGAGTTTGAATTGATGCTTGGTTTCATTGGCAGTGGTGCTAAACTTAAAAACTGTCACAAAAATACTCGCTGAAAGAATACAATATTGCTGCATTCAGAAAAGTATAGATATGATATCGGGCCATGGTATCTGGTACAAATCAGTTTGTTTACTGATCATGTAGTTATAATGCTTTTCGTGTCATAACCTTGTTTTATTATTCCAGATTACGAAACTTAAATGGACTTACGGATAGTCAGTTCAGTCATGCTGGTTCTTCATATAACCGGAAGTATTCTGTTTCACTCAAAACATTGAAGCCATTTCGACCGTCTTCGAAGTAAGGACTATTATTCTTAAACTTTACATTAAAATATGAAGTTTGAATATTCCAGGCATGTTAGATTCTCTTCAATTAATTAGAAATATTTCTTTTAATTATTATTAATTTATTTGAAACATGTATTTGTCAGATGATTAGGCAAGCGAACCGAAAAGACAATTACGTTTTAAACAACTAATATATATGAATTAAGTAAGAGTTACAAGAATACAATTCTAGTATACATCTACTCTTCCTTTCTATGACTTTTTCAGGTATCAAATTCAACAAGAAAGATTAGAAAAAACTGGCCAAATAAAAATGAGAATTTCAGAAATGGTATACGAATATTCCATTTTTTAGGAATTCGATAGCTTCGGTTTAAGGATGATTTTAAAAGAATTGGGAGCAGATGGGAATATTCTGAACCCACTTAACTTCTTATAGAATTCAGGAACTTAATATGTTAAGTTAATATATTAGTTTGTATTTATTAAGGTATTCTCAAGTATAACGGCATGAATAGTATTTCCATATAAAATCAGGGGATGAACTCTGCCTACTTCTATATAAGTTTATTAATATGTATGTTGAACATTATGTATTCTTAATGTACACACATTATGATTCCAAGTCATGCTGTAGCATATGTTATACTACAGTTAGGTACAACCTTCATACGGTGGTCGGGTAACACAGCGTTATCACACTTGCTTTTCACGTAAGTTGGCGAGGTTCGATTTCCCCGATCAGACGTGTAAAGGTATTAGTTTACCTGCCACACGTGCGTTTTCCCCGAATACTCCGGTTTACTCTCACAATAAGACTCCTCGCGCGCTTCTATCGGAGCCAACAAGTGTGATTTGTATAGGTTGATACAACTGTTTCCGTATTTATTGTAAAGTAAAGAAATATTACAAGTAATCAAACACAGAATTCTCATATCATGAGTCAGGCTTTGTTGTAAGAAAAATACAAACAAAGTTTCGTATATTCTGAACTCTGTAAACTGTGAGTACGCAACATATCTACAGCATTAAACGTAATTTGTATATCATAATAACAGGAAAAAAACGATATACAGTGGAATTCGTTAACTCGAAGTCGACGGGACTACGAAAAAACTTCGAGTTATCCGAGTGTTCGAATTAAGCGAGTTATCGTTTTTGGTGAAAAGTTTGGTCAATATTTGTCAACATTATATAATCATTATAACTTCGCTCTGTCGCTCATCAGTTTAGTGTGAAGACTGGTCAATACATGTAAATATATATGTAATGTTTCGTTATGTCACTTGTAATTTGGTGTAGTTTTGCCGATATACAGTCACGATAAAGTTTCTTTCACTTAGTCACTTCAAAACGATCTGATGTGCAAGTCATGTTTGCAAAAGGTAAACGATAAAACGGAATTCGACAAAATAACAAGTTATTAATGTCAAAACAAATAACCGTTTAAGTTTAACACAGATTGCATACAAAACGTAACAGAACCATTACCTTTTATTGGACATATATAAAATACTGTTTGTTCGGCCTACTTACTTTTTATTGATAACCACGCCATTTCCATGTGTATTAGCACCGGAAGTTGGGCTGCGCATGTGCGTATAAAATGTTACTGTAACTGAGTTGGCGTTTTATCCGATTTAATAGACAGCACTGACCGTTACAGTTGTACTCTGAACACCTCGGCAGTAATTACGCTATTGTTTCAGCAGTTTAAAGATTTAATAGGCGCCGGTGACTGTGTCATTTCTACACCTGTAAAAACATCAGCCGGGTAGATCTACCGGTGTGTCAGAGATTAGTTCCGCTTGAGCGAACGGGTAGATGAGTTGTTGACTATCGTGTGTACTGATATCGGCGACCGCCTTGGGAAATTACCTGATGTAAGTAAAGCAGTACTTTTTATCACCAAGTCTTGTTGTTATACGATTCAACCGACAATTTCTTTTATGAATTTATGAAACACTTATAATAGCATGTAGGTTAGTAGTGCCGATATGTTCAGTATTACAAACGGAATTTAGATCTAGCTCTTAAAAAATGTCGGCGTTTGCCACCGATCGACGAAAATTATACTTCGAGTTATTCGAACATTTCAAGTAGGATTTTTATTGTTGGGACCAAATTTTTACTTCGTATTATCCGAGTTTTTCGAGTTATCCGAATTCGAATTTTCCGAGTTTTTTTTACTAAGATAAAGAGAGAATTCGGCCGGGACCGGCGAGGTACTTCGAGTTAAGCGGGGTATTCGAGTTATCCGAGTTCGAGTTAACGAAGTTCCACTGTAGTTGATGAACATTCACAAATGCAGATAGTTTAAGTCTTGAGATGACCGATAACGTAAAAATGTATTTAACTTTATTTAATCATTAAATTATTTAATAGTTTTTATTTGTGAGATGGCAACTTGAAAGTTCTACAACAATCTGTTCATGCTTATACGTTTGTTTTATTGTAATGACTTTTTATGCGTGCTCCACATAAAACTAAAACCAATGATTGAATTGAAAAGACCATCTTTTACAATATGACTATGTATTATAGAAACATTATAATTATTATCATCAGAACTATTTTAAAAAAGTTCATCATAAGATGGCTAATTCCGCATCTGTATTAGAACAAAGTACAAATTCTAGGACAATTTACATCCTTAGGTTGGTATTCAACAGAATTACGCCCTTAAGTGGGTATTCAACAGAATTACGACTGGCAAATCTATTAATTAAAAAGAAAAACATAACACCATAAAAATCGTATCACTTATATAAGGCTGGAATGAGGGTGGGCTTCAAGATAGCTTAAATTTAAGATTTAGTTCTAGAACAAAACAAAATGGCGATGGTGAAAAACAACTTTTCAAGTGAAGGAAAGTAAACAGCCTATCAGCGACCATCAAGTGCTGTATGCTCTAGGGCCCCTGACGGGATACAAAGGCTCCATAAAAGGATATAACCCAAACAGAATGATCATAAAATGGCTAATTCCGCATCAGTATTAGAACGAAATAGAAGTTCTATGACAATTTACATCCTTAGGTGGGTAGTCAACAGAAATACGCCACACAGCAAACAAGCATTGCTTGCAGCCCCACCAAAAGTATATCTATTTATCCCAAAGAAGCACACCTATATCTTTGGGTTTCTTTTCCTTTTCTTTTTTTAAATGCGTTTTTTTTTTCTAATTTCAACAAAATATGCTGTGATAATAAATATTCAGCATCTTCCTCAATAGCAAGCGTCAACAAAGTAAAATAAATCCTGGAAGCAGTTTCATTTTTGTGATACACATTAGTATGGCATATTTCTGTTTACTTTATCTACATAATATATGTATACCACGACGTCTGTGATGTCACATTTGAATGATAAAACAGCTTAAGATTTATAAATCGTGATGAAAAGTGGTTACAGTTAGCATGTATACTTATGCGGAAATTATATCCGAGGATATGTCACATGGTCCAAGGATCGGAGCTTTATATCCCCGACTAAAATATATTTGTCGTATTGAATATACATGCATATTGTTGAACATTGTGATGTATCTACAGAGACGGGAAGATTCCTGTAAACAAAGCAGGCTTTTTCTCCTATGTTACCATATCATGGATATCATCGCTAGTAATGAAGATTTACAGACACCGGGACGAAACCCTGAAGCAGGAGGATGTCTGGGAAATATCCGACTGGGAGTCGTGTGACGTCAACACAGTTAGGTCAGTCCTGTTTAATCTAGTTCGTTCTCGTTACTGGTATTCTTTTCATATTTCAGAAGGTACATAAGAACTTCAAATTACTATTATTAATATTCATACAAAGGATATAAAATCTTTTGTTTCTAATCAATTTGTAAATCGTCAGTATTATCAATGATTTAGTATCACTCGAGCAATAAAGACCGGTAACACGTTACAAAATAGACTAGGTATGGAGGAAATGTTAGATTATAAAAGTGCATCGGAGGTAAATGAGTCTTCGTGTTCATGTAATCATGTCAGAGATTGAAGAATTTCAGTAAGGATACGATATCAGGATATAAAATGCTGACTATGAATGAAACTGCACATGTGTCAACAAAAATACCATTGCTTTATTATGTATAGTGCGAAATTATGTATCACAACGAATGCATAAATAATCAAAATTATGAGAAGCCGTTATGGAAAAAGATGCATTTATCAATATTAATGAATCATCTATTAATATTAATAATTCATTTATTAATATTAATTTGATATGATGAATAATTAAAATAATTTATCAATATGAACAGTTTCTTTTTTAATACTAATCATATTAGTTAATGATTAATATTAACATGATTTTTAATATGAATAAATGCATTGTTAATACATGAATTACTTATCAATTAATTATTAAAAATAATTATCAAATGTCAATGTTAATTAATTCATTATCAAAAATAATAATGACTACTCAATTACTCGTTTAGTAAATGCATTATTAATATTGGTAAATGAATTATTTATATTGATAAATGAATCATTAATATAGATAAATGAATTATTAATATTGATAAATTAATTTTTAATAATACTTGAATTATTTACATTGATAAAAAAATTATTGATATCAAAATATCTTATGTTATTAGGTTAGAGCAAATATGGGAGCAAGAGGTAGCTAGCCACGGAGACGAGGGGTCTTCGTTCTTTAGAGCTTGGCTAAAGTTTATCCAGACACGATTGTATGTAAAGATATTGCTTGTGTGTATCAATGCTACGCTAACCTTTTTCATGAGTGTAAGTATATTATGTTTCACCAAGCATTTTCGCATTCTTACTTTTTACACATAGCAAAACGGTTGTATTTCTTGAAGTATAGCTTATTTTTCTGAAGGAATTATGTTATGTTAAACCTTTATAATTTAACAGACAAATGAGTATGTGTTTTCTTTGTTATGATGCATGAGTCATGAAACATTTATTTCGATACATGTTTATTATATTCTCAAACAGTTTTAAGAATAAATCGATACTTTGAATATCACCTTCTATGTCAGTGTCTCAGATTTAGGTGGTCAACTTTATACTATACTGACTTAGTGGCTTGTTTAACAGCTAAGTTAAGGCAGCTTGACGTTCCATATGTAAGAGAAACTTAATGTATAAAGAGCAATTAAAGGCGATCTAGAAGGTGTTTGATGACTGGCGTATTATCTATTCATCTTGTGTTATACTATTTGATAAAACAGAAGAGTAGGTTGTAATGTCAGATAATAACCTTTGCATTTCGACTGTAAATAAAGTGTGATATTCCTTCAGGGTTTCATCACTAACCTTGTAGTCAGCTACCTGGAATCAGAAACGTCCGACCTTGGGCTACGCTATGGCACTTTTGGCCGGGAACCTGGTCGGCCAGATGTTGAGAGCTACTTCATTTGCTTTCATCATTTTCTTTGGGGTCCAGACAGGTAATGTACGGAGAAACCGAAATAAGCATTACGACACATCATAACATAATCCTATCCAATGCCAATTAATATCCAGCGTCAAGTCCATGGATAGGAAAAATTGGTCAAAATTCTATAACATGCAGTTATAATATGTTTTGTTATAATGCATGTAATTATAATACAATGTAGTTTTAATACATGCTGTTAGAATATCTAGAGGATATCTAACTGTCTTCAGTAATACAACATACATTTCATGAGTTGGGCTAATATTTTGATTTTTGTTTCAATACACGAGTGAAATTTATTTGGTATTACTGAAGATACTGTCGAATATTCTGTTTATTACATTTTATAGCAAAATCTACCGAGTGGCTTCAAAGTTCATTCTTTGATTGGTCAAAATAGAAAAAGTAATATTTTTTCACTAGTGACAAAAATCACTTTTGTTGGATAAACAATTTCCGATATTTCATTAGTAAAATGTCATAAATGTAGATATAATACATTTATTTATAATACATGTAGCTGTAATTTTATGTAGTTATAATAAATAAAGTTATCATACATGTAATTACAATACATGTAATTTCACATATTAAAAGATGCTACATTTTCAAAAAAAGAGTAACTTTGTTCGATTTAAAACAAGAATGAACTGTAGTATACGTTGCTACAATATCAAAAGTAGAATATTTTACGCTACTACCACCCTACACAAATGTGAGGTTCACTTTTTTATCTTTTAAACTGTGAGTGTACAACTAATAACTTAATCTCTCTACCTATAATTTTGTAATTTTCTGCCCTTCAAGCGATCAATTTCGGACGCTTATAACTTTTGTTATAATTATTGACCGTTCGATGGCATTCTTTCTGTTGAGTTGATCATTTTTCATTGTCGATAACGTTTTGAGATCTGCTTCGTTTTTCGTTTCGTCTATGATTAACTTTGTATATTTTAAATTTTTTTTTTTTTTTTTTTTGATAGTTGTTCCATGATTTCAGTGTTTACCTTAAATATATTGCTGTTGATTGGTAACAGTTCAATACCCTGCAGGCCATTTTATTTATTTTTATCATAACCAGTTACGCTATCGGCGTTTTAGCATTTAAAGACCCATGAAAACTGTATGTTTTGTGCGAATTGAAAACAAATCACCAAAACGTACCTTTTTATCTATGTCTTAACATTTAGATTTAATTTTGCGGCAGTTTGATGATATTAGGCCTTGATGCTGTGATTATACCTCTTGAAATATTGTGGGAATAAAAATTTGAAACAACAATATTAAACAAATGATCTGTTTAATGCATCTCATTGTTGAAGGTATACGTTTTCGGGCTGGTATGTTAGGTGTTGTCTACAAGAAAATAATGAAACTGACGAGCGTGAAAGGCAAAGTAGCATCTGAGGTGAGATCCAAAGGATAAGGTTAAAGTTATTAGTTAGTGCCTTTGTTTCCGTCATATAGCTCAACAGACTACAAGATAATAAGTGAAAATATTCTTTTCGAATAATTAGTGTAAAGGCCGTTCCGTGTGATCTGAACTGATTTGTCATTCAAAATATATTGATCCCTATGTTTGCACGGTACACGGGGTATAGCAATATTACTAGATATACATGATCCCTGTATATGTTTTCCACATGTCTCATACTGTAAATTGTATTTTACTATTGATATGACAGGTGTTATCGATAAAGCTGATATTAACATGTCCATCTGTTTAGTAGATTTCTCCAAAGGGTTCCAATAAATTTGTTAATATTTTTCCTCGTTTACTAACATTTCAGTTAAATTCGGTTTGCTTTTTTATGTCATATTTATCTTATTGTTTTATCAAATTTACATTGTAGATTGTTACTATATTTGGGGCTGACTCGATGAGAGTATTTATCAACTGTATTTCGTTTGTATATCTGTTGGCTCTCCCTGTCTACGTCATCATTGGGACGGCATATGCCTACTACCTTATTGGTTACTGGTGTTTCATTGCCCTCGGCACGTTCCTCTTCTGTTATCAACTACAGGTGAGAGTTGATAACGATATGTATCCATTAAACCATTTAAATCAATTAGTTAACGCATCATTGAGCGATAAATTGCTTCTAGCCATGGCATACACCAATAAAAATGACAATATGAAATTGGCTCATTAGAACAGATATTGACTCATAGTAGTGCTAGTACTGTGTAGTTGTGCTGTCATTTTTGTTATTAACATAACTACTTTTAGCTGCTCTCATATAAGAATGTTTCACAGTTACTATTTCGAATTATCTTTTTTTTTAATTACGAGCATATAAGCATCGTCTCAATGTATATATTATATATCTGTAGAATTCCTGTATTTTTTAATTTGCTATATGTATACATTATTATGGATAATTGCTATTCTTGAAATCTTTTCTCTTAAATTTCATTGTAGGCACAACTTACAATATTGGTAGCGACTCTTAGACGGAAAACATTAATTCACACGGACAAAAGAGTAAGTTTTGATGACAGCAGCGGTAATCCGGACACTTGAATTTTCGAAGAAATTTCCGGCAAATTGATGAGCATTCTGTAACGTTTGTCATATAAAGAAAAACTTCCAGTTTTACTTTTTAAATAGTTGAATTGAAACGATGAGCTATACCCTTTTTGATTAGACAGAAATTCTTCATTAAGTTAAACTTAACATTATCTACTAATAATATTATTCAGATAAGGAAAATGACTGAGGTTCTTAACAGCATGAAAATGATTAAGATGTACGGATGGGAGGAGTCGTTCCAGTCAGCCATCACAGGTACTGTATTTCTTTATTCTATAAATGTATGAAATCATTTGTCTCGATACACATGCTCAATTTACAAAGGTAATTATATAAAAACGTACTGCATTATTTATATCTTCTTAAATCACGTTTACGTTTTTGTTTAAAAGATATTGGTCACGCATACCATGCCGCAAAAGATACTTATATTACATTCAAATAAAAAAAAAAGAAATCCATAAACATTTTTGAACGATTTAATTTATCAATTATTGTAGCCATCAGGAAAAGCGAAGTGCGCGTTTTACTAACAGCGGCCATCATAAACTCTATAACTAACGCCATTATCCCTGTGACGCCCTCTATCGCATCCGTCGCTACCATCGCAACCTATCGAGCATTTGGAAACGAACTCACAGCATCTACGGTTAGTTAATCATAAACGAAACATATATTAGTTGATCAGAAACATATTAGTGGATTTGTTTTTTGTTTTTATTTGTTTTTCAATATCATGTCTATTAAACAATACTTACTGGCATATATCAGTGTAAATATCAAGATTGATAGAAAGCAATACAGAATAATACTGGTAAAAATTATTATGAAAAATAGTGTTAATATTAATATTTTTTGTAATGAAATGAATGGTAAATCGACTACACTTTACTAGATGGAGTGTTTTGCTCTGTGATTTTTTTTTTAAATCTAACCTTTTTTACACTGTTTTCATTCTACCTATTGCTTCATCGTATAAATGTCATGCATGACTTTTTTTATAAATCATGGAAAAAATAGTTATTATGTTATACATTATCATTTCCAGCCAGTTGTCGAAGGAACAAGTGGAGTTAAAGAGAAGTCATTATTTAATCAAACTGTATAGTTGTGTTACCCTTCTGTTACTACTCAGGCATTTGCTTTGGTGTCTACATTGGACTTCCTACGAGTCATTGTCTCTTTTGTGCCGTTTGCTACACGTACGCTCGGCGAATCAAGAATCACGTTCGAACGAGTAAAGGTAAATATTATGGATATTTATAGCACATGTACCAAGGAAGATAAATATCGCAATAGATTTTATTTCACATATGATAATATGGTACAAAACTCACAAGAAACAAGCACCTTTTAATTTAAAAAAATTTGAAACCGAAATAAAATATTATTATATAGATAGAAAGGATATTGATATACAAATGACCCTAAATTAAATGAATTTCAAAAGGAGAAAAGGGGTGAGTGGGGATGGGGGGGAGGGGAGGAGGCTTACGTCTTCCAGCAGTGGCAATCTGCCAAATCTAAAAGGACTGTATAAAGAACACACAAGATTGCACATTTCAAAACATACTGAGGATAACATTAAAACAAATGAGTTGTTTATAAAAGGGCATGAATATGCAATATGGTTGATCGTCTAGACAATAGTTGTTTTTTGTGACGAATACTGTTACAAATATTTCCAATCATAATCTGGGATCTATTATGTATACTTTACTCTAAGACGTTTCCATTTGTATTGTCAGAGTGTATTGGATCGTCTATCGCACATAGTCAGAGCTCCTTTTAACTTATCTTGAAACAAAATGTTTTTGTTTATATTGATGCAATAAAAGAAAAGTTTGATAACCTTTTTATTAACAGAAGCTGATGTTAAGAGAGGAATACCAGAGTCCTAGCATGGAAGTTTTAGATGAAACTAACGCTGTTGAGATCCAAGATGCTGTGTTTCAATGGAACCCTATGTCCGATATTCCAGATAACAAGTCTGATAAAAAGACAGAACGAAAAAAGAAAAAGAAGAAAAGCAGAGGTAGCTCTTTAAAACAAATATAATACAATATTTATAACAGATTTTTTGACGGATTAACCGATTATTGAAAATATTTATATCTATTTGAGTATTTATTTTGAGTTTTATTTCCAAGTAATGGCGAACAATTTAAAACGTTTGAAATTATTAAAAAAAAACAATAACAAAATAGTTCAGAATATTTACGGAATATAGTTCAAGTCGAAAATATCCGGAATGATATCGTTTAATTCTCGAGAATGTTTCGTTTTTTAGATGTATCAAGAAACTCTAGTTCCTCCTCTCTACTTCTAGACAGTATCACTTTGAATGTGAAAAGGGTAAGTCAGTTACATTAATACTGTAAACGACAAAATATATCTTTCATTGGTTAAATAACATCCACACAAAACTACATCAAAATCAAAACATTTAAGCAATTGAAAACAGATATCAGACGAATCGTGTCACTATTTTCCAGGGACAACTTGTCGGAATATGTGGTTCTGTTGGCTGTGGAAAGTCATCTCTCATTTCTGCCATCCTTGGACGAGTAAGACGCCCCTTACAGTCATAATAATTACTTTTAGATAAAATAAAAGAACGTATATAATCTTTTTAAGTACACATTCTATTTCTGTAATTGAGTATTTGCAAAATAACTAATAACATTAATGTTATAACACTGGAGTATTCGTACATAAAAAATCTCTACCTTAACGTAATATCGATTTTTTGTTGCATTGCTATAACACCAACCCCATTTTAACTTTGTCCGAATTTAACTTTGTTTATATCCTCTACACTAGATGCCACAGTTGGTAGGACATCTGGCGGTAAAAGGAAATGTGGCTTATGCAGCTCAGCAAGCGTGGATTTTTAATGGCACTCTCAGAGAAAACGTACTATTTGGCCAGCCCTACGACCCAGATTGGTAAGATTACAATTATCTTACTCATTAGTTTAGACTGTCAAATTCGATAAAATAAGGTATAGAATTATTTTTTTCTAATCTGTGAACAATAAATCCATAAACAGCGACTCGTAGAATGCAAGACATTTATACGGAACTATTTGCATAATTATTTTCAAACTGCTTGGTAAAATTGAAAAAAGGGTATGATCACATTGTAAATCAATTCGGTAAACTGAATCTAGTGCCACACCATTAGAAAACAATGCAGAACAAAATTTAATGTTTTTATCAAGATTTCTGATGTACATGCAGTTAAAGCTGTCTCAACCTGCCCCATTTCTTAACATGTTAGATTACTCATATTGTCGAAGAATACAAGTTTTATTTGGTCAATATCACAAGAAATTTGGTGAACGAATAACATCAATGTTTATAGAATAAGATGTTGTTATGATCAGAATCGGATTATAAATTATATGATAACTTCACCTGAAACAAATCATCCTTTTTACCCGGATGAAGACGCACGAGAGGAAACTTGAGTACAAATTTATAATTGTATTAGTTTTTATCCAGGTACAACCAAGTGATATATGCTTGTGGACTTGAACCTGACCTAGACTTGTTGGCTAATAGAGATGAAACAGAGGTATGGTATCGTTTAATGAATGTTTGATTTATAATAGCAAAATAATTTCCTTCGTAAAATGTAATATTACATATTGATTATATCTGTTTGCGCAATTTACACTGTATCAGTCGTATACTTCTCCCTGACAAGAGATTATCGGCATGTTCGATGCTACGACAAAGACAAATGTAGAAAACTACTTTCATCAACTACGACAGGGAACGCCGATGTGGCGCAGTGGTATAAGCTGCGGATATTTCTGGCTAGGCTAGGTTGGGGTCATGATGTATTACTAAAACTAATATTGCTATAATGATAATTAATAATATTATGATATATTATAATATGATAATATTAGGATTCAACCATTTCTATACCCTACCAAACAAATAATTCGGCAAAGAAGAGAGCATGATGTTGATACAAATTTGTTTCTAATGATTCTACATGTATCAGAAGTAAAGAGAACAATACCTTCCTTAAAACGACACTTGCAGATTGGCGAAAAGGGAATCAACATCAGCGGAGGACAGAAACAAAGGTTGAGTCTAGCACGTGCGGTCTACAGTAAAAGTGACATATATCTCCTTGACGACCCACTGTCCGCCGTTGATGTCCACGTGGGACAACATTTGTTTCACAGATGTATCAAGAAAATGTTACAAGGGAAGACCGTTATCCTGGTCACTCACCAGTTACAGGTAGCCTGGATATTCTCATATTGTTGCACAATATTGCTACTGGAATGTATTTCCCTACCTGCTCCCTCAGTTCGTGTCACCTCTCCTTCTTAACAGATAGTCTCATCACAGATTGCCCTATATAACATAGGCTATTCAATAAAGATTCCTTTTAAATTTAATTTGAGGTCATTAAAGAACATGTAAATATCTGTTTCCTCCTCCCCAAATGAAAACGTAAAGGGACATTTGAAGACTTGTCCCGTGTACGTAGCATAAATAACAGTTATGAAAATACCCTAACCAGGAGTGAAAAATTACCTTTGTTCATCAACATAACAAGGATGTAGTCCATCTCCTACTCCATTCCTTAAGATGCTTTAGTATTTTCCTTTCCGTGTCACATTACGACATCACAATAAGAATTATGTAGGGCCACTATGACAGCACAATTGACAATGCAACTTTTGCAATCTAACACATAACTTTGATTTGTCACTTAATTTGGAAATAACGAAACAATGTTTATTGCGTAGAAAGATATTCTCACTATAAAACTTCATTTCTATCCGGTAAGTAAGTTGCTATGAGTATGTATTAATTACAGCAAATATATCAATTTGAGCCTATGTCATGTTGATAAACGATTGGTATTATTGATTGTCAGTATATGAAGCATTGTGACGAAATAATGGTCATGGAGGAAGGTCGAATAGCTGAGAATGGATCACACGAATCTCTCCTGGAGTACGGCGGTTATTATAGTTCGATGTTGGGTCAGTTTCATGCTACAAGTGCATTCACGGCAGCCACAGGTTAGTTTGGAGGAAATTACGTATTACTTATTTCAATATCATATTTGCATTGAATGTATTTTTCATGACACCATGGATAACTCTGCCAAATCAAATAAAAAGAAATTTATTAACTCGCAAGATATGAGCTTCAAACAATACAAGGAGACACGTCTGTAAGAGGAAACGTCTCCTACTACTGATGCTTTACTCATCGGCAATATGAAACATAAATAAATACAAACATAATCTAAGCCGCCTTTTTTAACGACATATTGATATTATTGATATCAGTTATCATTGTTACCAGGAAAAGAAGAATCGACGTCGAGCAGGAGCGAGGAAGACCAGGGTTCTTCTAACCAGCGTGGAGAATCTAAGTCGGGCAAAGACGGAGATGACACTTCATCCTCTAAAGAGAGCAAAGGTGAGGTACAAATTGCGCGAACACATTATATAACATAAAGAGTTCGTTGTGTATTCATTTTCATTGTTATGGAACAACGAAGTTTGTACAATATAACATGAAATCTCAAACCCACGAAAAAAAGCAAACACTAACATTTAATTTTATACAGTATATTACCCGCAGATGTGCAACTTTCGTCAATTTGTGAGTAGATTACTAACCATCACAATCCATGATGATATCATTATGTAATACTATACACATGTATATCATATCTATTGTTGAGTTGACAAACTTACTATACAAACTTTAATGCGTATAGAATGGATGTCAGATTGTAGCAGCAATGATGGATCTAAGCCTTATTTCGACATACAAGAAATGTTTTTTGTTCATAAATTGTTGATTAACCTACTTATTATTTGATCTTTTTTCTGGCCGCTAATGTCACACAGAAATCTTGAAATGTATTTTTCTGTCTGTTTATGCCGTTTGCTTTCATTTCTATACGCTAAATATACATCTTTATTCTTCCAAAGGAAAACTGACTCGGAAAGAGGATGCTGGATTCGGCATGGTAACGTTTGGAACGTATAAGTCGTACATAAATGCTGCCGGAGGGTTCACGGTCGCTGCGGCCATTTTACTATTGTATATCATCTCCATGGGAATTGTGGTTTTCGGAGACTGGTGGTTGGGCATCTGGATAGGAGAAACGGTAAATATGTAAACACACTATATAAATATTTGAATATATCACTTGTGTCGGTTTATTTGTTTTTGTTTACGTGATGAATGCCGATGATGATGTAGATATGCCTTTTCAAAATGTCTGATACTCATTGTACATATTTGAGACACGTTGGTCTAGTGGTTGGTAACTGGACAAGGTGACCTCAGGGTTGCTAGTTCGTGTCCTTGGCGTGGGCACTGTGTTGTATGATTGAACAAGAAACTTTATAACGTCGACTCAGCTTGTAAAGGAGTACATGGTAGGAAAGTACAAGAAATAATGTCGTGTGTAACCTGTTAGCGCAGAAATAGCAGCTCCGGCTGTATGTTCCACAGGGGTTGATAAAGACATAAGCGCATTGTGTTTCAGGTCTCCTTACCACAGATGATAATTTGTTGGCCATTTTTTGTCGTTTCTTTCATACGTCGGCATATAAGAACTTCAATCCTTATAATTATATTTCGATATCATGCGTGTCTATACTTAAGGGTCATCTATAAAGCAGAATAATGTTGAATTTCAAACACGAATAAATATCTTATAATGTGCACAAAAACAGTCATATAATATACCAAAATGTTTGTTTGGACATGTAGTGTCTTAAAATCACAAATAATTTGATGTAGATGTTAACCATTTCTTCTATAGAGTTACTTTGTGGTAAGTTATAGCATGGAATAATTCTAAGTCACAAAAATAACTAAACCTGAAAAATAGCACAGTGTAGGAGCATTTATTTGACCGGATTTGACTTTATGTAGGTATAAACACATATTTTGTTTTGACCTTGAAATGCAAATTGCGGCTGTGGATGATATTACACAAATATGGCATAAAGGGGGCATTTCAGCCATTAGAAATGCTCCTATATCATACCTTTAAGACATCTGATTATAGTAAGAATGACATTTTTAAGACATTTTTACCCCAAACTCAACGGATGAACATTTATTTCTAAAAACAGTCTTCCTGTCATTTCTAGAGTTCTTTATAGTATATAATAAGAGTATTTTTGACGCTTGAAATACCTTCTTATATGCCATAATTGTGTAATATTATTCACGACCGCCATTTGCATTTCAAGGTCAAAATAAAATCAGTGTTAATACATATCATAAAGCCAAATCTAGTCAAACCCGGGGCCGCGGTGGCCGAGTGGTTAAGGTGTCCCGACACTTTATCACTAGCCCTCCACCTCTTGGTTGCGAGTTCGAAACCTACGTGGGGCAGTTGCCAGGTACTGACCGTAGGCCGGTGGTTTTTCTCCGAGTACTCCGGCTTTCCTCCACCTCCAAAACCTGACACGTCCTTAAATGACCCTGGCTGTTAATAGGACGTTAAACAAAAAAAAACCACCCCCCGTCAAACCAATGCTCCTATTTTGTGCTTTAGAATCTTGTGAGCAAAACGACATGACTGTTTTGCGCAATAAATGCGATACATATGAGTTAATTAAATCCCCCTGAAACATGCATTTTTCTCATATTTTGTTGATATTTACAAGCAACTGAACAAATTAAATGTCAACAGCAAGGTCCACAGTTTGCCATAATACATATCAAAATTGTATCAAGTTATTTCTATTAAATTGCACCCTAGTGGGGATTTATAGCCTTGTAAAATATCAACTGTTTTGGCTGGATTTGCTGTTTCGATGCCCCTTAAATGCTGTTATACATATTGGTACTTTAAAAAGTACTTAGTAGTAACCAATACAGTAAATGAATTGGTTTCATTCGGTCAATCAAAATGGAGAAATCTAATACCATAATAACGGATTTTATTCAAAGTTCAACACATCGGAAAAACACGTTTGTCCATGCTAAGCATGATTGGAAGCTGACCAGGTTTCCTTAAGTCTATATTGTTAGTAAATTAACAAAATTAGTCTTAATTTTTTTCATAATTGTACCTTTTTGAAGAATGTTCTTGTTAAGGAACTTGTGTATCCCACATGAAATGAAACATTTGCACATTTAGTTACCGATATAACAAATACAATCATCCCATAAAGCAATTGACACCGATACGGTCTTCGACTTTTCAGACAACCTCTGCGATAGATACTCCTACCAGAAACGTGAGTGTCAATAACTCACAGTCCGTAACAACAGCTTCCCTGTACCAGTCTACTTTGTCACCTGACGAGACTGATGGTGTGGATTTTTATCTCACAGTCTACCTGGCAACACTGTTAGCCATTTGTGTTTTCACGGCATTAAAAGGCATCATTGCTTCGACGGTAAAAGCTTTTTAATTATCTGAAAAGTTTGAGGTTGAAGTTGAGTTATTTTGGTTAAATAGTGTATCAATCTTGCAAAATACTCTATTTTGACGATGGTAATTGAATAGAAGAATTTAACGTTTAATGCTCATGAATACATTCCAATTTTTATACAAATAGATACAAAAGGAAAACAGATAAACGTCATATCATTTTAAGCCTGTGCTTCCGTGTTATATAATCTCTATTCAGTATTCACCGTTTCCCGTATCTGATTAATATTTGAAAATGATGCTAGTTGTGAGTTGGCAATCCTCTTGACAGTACTATCTGCGGAACTTTCGATCATCACACCTTCATGTTTATTACAATCCTCAAATACATATAATTGCATTATGATACATAAACAATTGAAAAAAGTTTAATTTTAATAAAAACAACAATGACAACAACAACAATAATAAATATCGCTTATTCTAATATCAAAATCGAATATATTTCACCTCTCAAGGCTTCATTATATTTAAGGTGATGGTAAAAGCTTCCGGAAGACTACACAATCGAGCTCTTGGTAAAGTCATGAAAGCTCCAATGGCGTTCTTTGATGCTAATCCTCCCGGACGTATCCTCAACAGGTTCTCCAGAGATTTGGATGAAAGTAAATAAAGGCCTTGCACAAATTGAAGGATGTACTTTTAGTTGAGGATTTTGTTCAGTATCATTATATGATATACATGTACGTAACTCGCTTTGGTATAAAATGGAAAAATATGAGTGAAAAAGTTTCGCTTCAATTGGTACTTGAAGCAATAGTTGAAGACTACATTGTACGTTACATACATGAATTAACCAGATTTTGGTAAGTACTCAGATACCAAGCAAAGGTTAGTATCTTGTTTCATTATTGATTAAAAAATCATTCTAATAAATATTTCAGGTGACGTGTTTCTGCCAAATCTTCTGGATTTGCTACTTCAGACCATGCTGTTGATTATAATGTCCCTGGTGTCATCTGCTGTGAACCTTCCCTGGATTGCGATAGCATTCGTACCTGTTGCTCTAGTATATTACGGGTTTAAAAGAATTTCTGCTGAAGCATCTCGACAGCTGAAACGATTTGAAAACGTTGCACGCTCACCACTCATTAATCACGTGACCACTTCTGGAACTGGTCTGCCTACCATTGTCTCCTTCAATCAACAGAAGCAGTTTATCCTTAAGTAATTTTGTTCACAATTAAGTGTCATGGGGTGTGGTTTTCATAATGATGTCATCGAATAATATTTACATTTTCACTTCGCTCCGCCTCAATGAACATAGTAAACTCAGATCACTTCATTTCCCGTTGAAGATTTTGGGTCGCGTGCTTCTGTTCTGAGAGACAAATCACTTTCTTGCCGGCGTGTGAATACATTCACTGAGTTTACAATGGCGATCGAGTTCTGTACCGCCTCAGACTTGAATCACTTTCATTTTGTGAATTGTGTAACATTGCTATAAACGTATATGAACACAAGTGGAATAGCCGCTTTATGTGCTAATAAAAATGCCAGTATAATGCAGACAGTTAAGAAAACATTATCTGAAAGAACACTGACACTCCCGATAGCACCGAGCTCATGACCTACTTAGCGTTGTAGGTCTAACGTTAGCTGTATCTTGAATGCCATGCTTGATACCATTTTAGTGGTCACAGAAAATAAACCTCAATTTTAACACTATTTAACAACACAAAACAGACTGTAGTAACAGTATGCTATATCAAGCACAGGGACACATTATTGTCGTAATTTGACTCAATCTAAACATATGGAGGACACAAGTTTCAACCTGTCGAATACCGCGATTTTCAAATCAATGATTCTTTACTTACTATTATCATAATTTACATCCCAAAACGCCAGTACGACAATGAAATCCAATATTTCAAGAGCACAATGTACATCATTAGCTAACCAGCGACTAAAATCCATATTGTTACACTTTTTCTGGAGCTCTGGATATCCAGGCTATTAGACTGCATCACATACGGTCACAGGGGTTCGGCGTTAAATTTTGAGTAACATATGACATCTATAAATAATCGAAAGACTAAAAATCCAACATTCATTCAAATTATAAAACCTTACAAAATCCTTTTTTTCAAGGCATCAGAAAGAATACAAACTCTGTTTTTTAATGTTGTGATATTTCACTGAACAGCTGTCGTCACGTTAACCTTGTGCTCATTTTTTAAACCGGTCCCTGTGTCTCGAGTGACCAAATCACACACATACTATACTGTCAACACTGCACTTTAAATCCTATTTGTATGGGTATTGCTAAGTTTTTATTATACAATATCATAAATATTTGTTATATAGAGAATACATGGTCAGTGTCTTAAAATATAAGCTGTATTTTGGAGAGGGTGAAGAAAGACAAACGTGGCGAGCCTTGGCGAGCCACTTTTGTCTTTCTGTCCCGAGCACAAATTCTATTTATCCTGCAAAAGCCATAAAATATTCATCAAAAATAACCATTGTTAATTGAAACGGTGTCAAAAATAACAGAAATATGTTCGCCTTTTAAACGTAGTTTCACTTTGAAGGAGGTCAGTCGAACTGACGCACGTGCTAAGATTCCAAAATACAGCTGTTTTCCGTCACTGCCGTATACAGCAAAATATATACGGTGGGTGTATTCCGACAATGCGGTGGCAGTTGCAGGATAAAAATGAATATTTTACCTTGAAAATATCGTATTTATGTGTATCAACATCGTAATAATCAAAACGCGTATGGGACTATATTTGTGTTGCCTTGGCGACGAGAATAGCTGACTGTCTGCTGTTCCACTACTGTGCACACATGTACGATAAGTATAACAATGTTACAAAATGACAAACTTACGTCACACCGTTGTGACCGAATTTTGCAATCTAGTGGCGAAGTTTTTAATTTAGTTAACGTAAATATAAGGATTGATCGTCAATTTTGTTGCTTGCATGGACTGATGAAGGGGAGTGAACCTCGTGCAAATGGTACATGAACTGCTTCGCAGTTCACTTCATTTCCACGAGGTTCACTACCCTTCATCAGTCCATGCACGCAACAAAATTGACAAGCAATCCTTAAATCAATCGTGCGCAAGCCTAATAACAGTAGTGAGAAATATAATTATAGTCTACATAAAACAATTACATCAATTTTTATGAGAAAAAAAATCATAGTTAAACACAGAAAGGATATATCACATGATTATATATGTTATACATGTATATCACCCATTTCGATCTTTACCAGCTGTATGAAGTATACTGATGTGACGTCAACAGGACTGATGTTGTTCGAAGGAAGCATGCGTTGGATTGAGTTGAGACTAGATGTTACTTCCTCTCTCATGATAGTGGCCACTACTCTTACCATGATCCTAACTAAAGGAACAATCGCTCCGGCTTTAGCCGCACTCTCTCTTTCACTGACCATTAGGGTGAGTTCAATTAATGCGGGTAATGTATGTCTATTTTTTCCAATTTTTTCCTTAATCAACATTCAGAAACACTTGCGCCTGTAATATTGTCATTGATGGGTAGTTAATAGTACCAAATTTTGAATATGGTTAATAAAGGGATGACTAAAAAAAGATATATTACCAAAATTAGTAAGAAATATGATAGCATATCATTATATATTCACATTTGTGTAACGATATCGTGATTTCATTATATATGTTTGCACCTGTACTGTAGGTAGTATCTGTGATGCAGTTCGTAGTAAGAATTTTGAATGAAACCGAGGCGAGATTCACATCCATCGAACGAATTCACGAGTACGAATCGGTAAGTTGGACACTGTTTTGTATGTTAGAAAGTAATCACTGGATTGTATAGTTAACTGTTGAAAATCTTAACCGAAATGACTGGGAACATAAGACCGAATAACAAATTCAGAGCTTTAACAACTTGTATCATTCCCTATATCGTAGAAAACGCACTTAAAACAAATGAAGTGGCTGAATTAGCATTGTATGTCAGCAAACCAAAATCGAAACTTTTTACTTACTTGCTGATAAGCAGACGTGTTGTGCAATTAATATTAATGATCTTCACCTAATACATGACCGAAGGTAGGTAATGTCACTACCCAGGAAGATCGGCACACAGTCCGTCAATTCGTCCACGTGCCGCCCTCTCGGGGACTTTTCTCTTTAGTCTCCTACAAGTCTTCTACATGTATATATTATGAAAACTGGATTTCATTTATAAAATATGACTCACCCAAGAGGCGATACTTGGGGTTGAGTAGAGCTTCATCAGCATTCAGTCTGGTCCCTGTCTCATCAACTATCATCCAATTAATGTTTTCCTAAGGAAATATCAATGTATTGAAGGGGAATCTTGTTAATGAACTTCCCTTAATATCTTTAATGATTTGCTATGAACAGCATTAAGGTAAGGGATTAAAGAGCATTGATGAATCTTGGACCTACACTTTTGATCAAGATAGTAGACGCCCCAATTAGATTAATTCAATATCAATAAGCCTTCGAGTACAGTACCCACATGGTTGAATTATTAAATCTTCAATTCGAATTAAGTTATTATAAAATGGTACATAATTATTTCTAAATATTCTCCTCATGAAAGGGACTGGAAATAGAAGTGGATACTAGTTCTGTGGTTCCGGACGAAAGTTGGCCTCGGGAGGGACGTTTGATATTTTCTGATGTATTGATGCGATACAGGAAGGATATGGATCCAGTTCTGAGGAATATCCACTTCGATATTCAACCGAAACAGAAAGTGGGAATCGTAGGCAGGACGGGGGCCGGTAGGTTACTCTTGCTTGCTTATTGGGATGAATACATTACGTAAAAACTGATAGTGATGTCAATCATTACGTGTTAAGACAAATACAGATTCTAGGACCATTAAACGATTATTATCGTTTTAAAGACGAAGTCGAAACATGTGTACAATGCTGAAGGAGTTACGACAGGATTTACGGAGATTACAAAGGCACATAAGATTTATCATAAATTTCCTTAACTAAAATCTCATCCAGATATCTTTCATAAAAACATCACACATCGTAAGGATAAATGTTCCCTTGTTTTGATTATAGTACAGTTCGTGACAACTGGGAAGAGTTACCTTTCTTAGTCAACAATCTTTTATACTGCTTCACTGATGCAAAAGAAACTTTTTTGTCCGACATGTATGCTATTTAGTTGATTATTGATTCCTCGATTTCGTATTCTTGTTTGTCTAATTTCGTACTATTTGTAACATAATAATACTTTACGAAAGAGTGTGGTCTGTCATCTTTCTTATGCAGGTAAATCATCCTTGGCCGCGGCGCTGTTCCGTCTCTGTGATCTGTCAGAAGGCCATATCTACATAGACGGAGTTGACATCGCCCACATTCCACGTAAAACTCTACGATCTCGTCTGTCCACCATACCTCAGGACCCTGTCCTCTTCACCGGCACAATCAGGTACGATGTTTAAAACAGATGTCAAGCAAACACATCATTCCAAGCATGTGTTTTGGGGAAATATAACCTACGAAAACTACGAGTCGAAAAATTCGTTTGTAATTTATCTTTGATATACATATGATGCGTAAATGACACCAAACTTAACCACCAGACGACTCGAATCATTAAATAGTTACATTATTAAAATATATGGGATATTTCCACCTTGCGTACTGTTTTGTATTAGATAAACTCTTAAATGGTCTTTATACATTAGTACATTAATTCTCTCGAAATTTTAACAAAATAACTTACATTTTATTCAAACATAATGAGTCCGTGTTATTAATGCATGCATGTTCTCAGTATTGAGGTCTGTTATGAATTAATCAACAGGTATAATTTGGATCCATTTTCTAAGTATACAGACGAGGTTATTTGGACCGCCTTGGAACAGGTTCATATGAAAGAAAAGGTATTTGTTTTTTTTGTTTTTTTTAAAGCATGATTTAAATTTAGCAAACTGTATATTATCATTGACAGAATATATTTCAGGAAGTTTAAAAAATATGTAGAATATAACAGAAGATTAATGTGATACATGTATCTTTATTTGTCCTGCTGATATAACAAAGACAGGGCACATTATAAAAAAAAATGATAAATAAAACTACGTTTGTGTATTTTCAGATACGTCAATTTGGTGAGCAACTTGACTTTGAGGTGGAGGAAAATGGAGAGAATTTTTCTGTAGGGGAAAGACAGCTCATATGTTTGGCCCGGGCTATACTTCGTAGAAATAAAGTAAGCATTAGAAAAATTAGTTCATAATAATTGTATCTTTACATTTTAAAACTTAATCAAAATTGATTAATTTCAGCAAAAAAAAAAAAAATAATAAAATAAATAAAAATTATGAATTAAGTAAAGCTTCTGTTAGGGCTGGCATGCGGGAATGATTTTCAGAGTACCCTGCACTGTAGAAAGTTTGTCAAGTAATTTGATCCTGCTGTGAACTTTTAATGTACGTTCATCTTGACCGTCGTAATATTGCATAACAGGAAGGACAGGACTGACACCATAACAGACTTGGAGGAGAAAAATAAGAGAGCAAATTTATGACCTGTAATATCATCAAGATTGAACTAGATATTTTTTTAATATTCCGCCCCTGTGTTTCTCATCTAGTCTAGTCATTACCATACTGATTCCACAGATCCTTTTACTGGACGAGGCAACAGCGTCCATCGACACATCTACAGACGCTTTGATTCAGCAGACAATTCGGGACAACTTCTCCGATTGTACGGTTCTGACGATCGCCCACAGACTTAACACTGTACTGCACTGTGACACTATACTCATCATGGAGGCCGGAGAGGTATTTATATATATCCGATACCTTTATAATCGAATGTATACTGTACTGCCTTATAATAGATGCGTACTTATTTTATAGGCATGTCAGAGATCGACTGTACAAATATCTGTGTTAATGATCAGGAAAGAGGTGAAATTGTTCATGTCAGGAGTGACATTTCGAAGATTAAGAAAAGATTTAGCTCAATTACAATTGCCGTTACTATGCTTTAATGGGTGATGGTACAGAGGGTGGAACTTCAATAGTGAGCAGCACATGGTCTACAGCTGCTCCTGATATTAGTTTTTGGCCCATACGACTTTCAATATCGTATCGTTACTAGCTACTAGCATTTACATATCTTAACACTTTGATATCTGCTGAACTGTAATCTATTAATTTGAATGACACTAAATACTTCATCGTACTTTTGTGTGAACAAAGTATGGATAATTTCGTCTGATTAGGCACTTTATAAACTATAAATGGTATTGTCTTTGCAGATTTTGGAAACCGGACACCCACAAAACTTACTAGCTAATCCTCACTCAGTTTTTAACAGGATGATCAGAGCTCAAACTGTTAAAACACCATCACCGTGAAGACTTTTTCATATTTCTCCATAACAGACCCTGTCTGATTCGCGTCTGTGATTAAATTATATTCATTTCAACCAAACGAAAATATGTTTAATTATATACCATGCCTGTCCAATAAGTAGTTCCTGCTAGAGATTTGACATTCAGTACAATGACATTTGTCTAGATTCACAAGAAAGAGGCTAGTTTGATTGCCAAATGATAAGTCTTCTTAACTATTAAGGTCGATGGTCGAGAACATCGAGCTACTTAATAGATCACTACACCAATATTTACATTATGTGTTGCATTTGTCTACATGTCGTTTAAAAACCACGTTGTAGTTATAAGATTGTTTACCGCAATTTACTTTAAGTCGGTCATTGTAGGAATAACCGGCTACATTCTATTGATCTGGCATCGAAATTGTATTCATACCGACTGTATAATGGCATCTGATAACAGTTCAATACTTAAATAAACATTTATATTGGTTATGTTTATAGATATCAATCATTTTAAAAGCTGTTACCATTCCAAAGCTATATATTAAAACATCATATCTCACAGATAGTTCGTCTATACAGTATATTATAGTCTAAAGTACTGTGTGTATTGGGGAAGTTATTAATTGTACTGGTAACATGCTGTAATCAATTTATTTATATGTATGCAGGCTGTAAACTGTATAACTGTATAACTGTAAACTGGTTCAAAAAAGCTTCAGAACAGAACCGATATGTCGATACATATATATTAATTTCCGAACGTTAAAATTACACAATTCTCTGATTTGTCAAACGGTATTTGACATAATTTTGCTTTCTTATCTATTAATAATTGTGAATGTGATATGGTCTTTTCAATGAACACAAAATCAATTGTTTTATCGATACTGTATATTACATTTTTTAAAATACAAAGTATTGAACAGGTCTTTAACTATATCGGCAGATTAATGTTACGAAGTCGGTCACATTCTCATATTCTATCTAAACGTGTTTTGTTTATTGATTTAGGGGCCGCGGTGGCCGAGTGGTTAAGGTGTACCGACACTTTATCACTAGCCCTCCACCTCTGGGTTGAGAGTTCGAAACCTACGTGGAGCAGTTGACAGGTACTGACCGTAGGCCGGTGGTTTTTCTCCGGGTACTCAGGCTTTCCTCCACCTCCAAACCTGGCACGTACTTAAATGACCCTGGCTGTTAATAGGACGTTAAACAAAAACAAACAATGTTTATTGACCGTTGGTAATTATCATGATAAAACTTACAATCACATTATATATAGTAGTCCCATATACTTACCTGAATAAGGATCCAACCTGGTCGGTCAATACCAGGTCATTATGTAGAATGACGGAATGACATTATCGGGATCAAGTATAGGTCACCTTGTATTACATGTCATGTAAAGGCGGCAGATCACAAATTGTTGTAACAGGCAGCAGAATTCCATTGTCTACAAAATAAGCATGACGGGATGTCTGTCACTGCTAAGTCGCATATGGTAAATCATATCGAAAAGGAAATTGGAAATTGACAATCGCTATATGGAGTATTGACGTATAAGACAGCGACCTTATGCTCTTCTCCTACTTCCGCTACGGCTGTTATCCCAGCTCGCACTATACGATATTCAGCGATTTCATAACGGGCGGAAACATTGGAGGTAGGCTTCGTCTATATATAACCACCTGATGAGGATCGCACCTATTTTTATAAGCAGTAAGTCTAGCCGGTAAGTAACAATGACTTTATATGTATTTGTCATGTATAACATTGATATATTTGTATTTATGCTGTAGTGTCAGTATATGTACTATCGTATACGGTAGTTTACGTTATGCTACGTTAATTAACATGCAGTCACAATAAATAATTATACCGTTATGTACATAGACCAAGAACAATCATTCATAGTTTGTATTTCAGGTAACGATGAACGGTGTGAATCGGAAACAGGTCGGACAGCCATTACTGGTTAAAACTGGAATTCCCTCTGTTCCACATACTGACCTAGATGTTAATAATGCTTCTCCCGAATACACCACAAGGTGGGATATGGAACGTTGCTATATGTGTGTTCATATCACGAAACCATGCATTTGATATTACTAACTGATGAAATCATACAAGAGAATCTATAATTATGAACATAAGGAAAATTATACAATGAACGGATGAACATGGAGTATTCCTATATAAACCCAATGTTCTGATACTTATTTGTTGATATTGAGATTTATGTACCATATATAGAGGATCTGTCATGAGTTTCCCTTCATATTAGATTTATGATACGAGTTTTGAATTTTTTATTTTTGCGAGCCTCTGGCGAGCAAAAATACAAAATTCTAAACGAGTATCATAAATCTAATATGAAGGGAAACGAATGACAGATTCTTTTTATCATATGACGTTTTCTTTCATTGTTCCCCATCAAAAACTGATTTTCTCTTTTGCCTTGAATCGTCACATCTCCACCAAATCACCCGAACCTTCGAAGTAGGTCAATTATACCGACGAGAGAAGAAATAGTTCTAACACAACTGACTCTTGAAAAGGATTCATTTTATTAAATACACGTCTCAAAACAAAATTTCAGCATTTTTTCATTTAATCTATAATAGATAAATTGTCCTTGGTGTTTGAAACAGTGAGGAAAATATTTTAGTTTGAAAGTTCATGAGCGACTGTTTTTGATGTGACGAAGCCGTGACGTCACTTGGCGCGATAATGGAGGCTTCGTTGTACAAATGTCTATTCGCTGTCGCTGTCGTACAGAACCATTGTACGGCGCCTTTTCACTGCTTTGTGTTTATCCTCGTCCTCGCGGGAGTTTATGGAGATGTGAAATGTTCCACCGTGAATATTCCCACTGAACATTGTGTTCAGACTGCTGTGAAAAGCGACGTTGGATGCCGATTTGTTGGCAGTGTTGTTTGTTTTGACATTACACGTGTTTGTCGACGACAGTGTCGGCATGTTATTCTGAGTAACCGTTGAAGGCAAGTTGTAACAAACTACATTGCCGTTTTTCATGAGGATTTTATTAAATAATGTTATTATTTGTTTATTTGAAAAGAATCTAGACTAGATATGTCTCATCGGACAACGCAACCGCAATTTTCTATCGGAGTTGAAATATGTTACTAGGGGTCATAAAATAGATGTTTGCCAGGCCTAATTTAACATCTTATAGTATAAATATAATTAAAAAACTTAGGATGTTTACATCTTGGATTTTATCTTTGATTGTACAGTATGTTATGTTAATAGACCAATTTGTCGTTCAGTTGATTTTTTTTCAAAGTTTACAAGCACTAGTCGCCATTTTTACGAGTCGTAGTAAAAAGAAGTAGGTCGTTCCCACGCGTATGAATACAGTTCTCACGGAACCAGCCAATCAGCGTAGCGAAAGGTGTTATTACACTAGTGTCATAAAGAAAATTTATGTGATGGGTTTATGACACCGTATATAACGGTAGTCATATGATAAATATTGATATCTATCTTAAGTACACAATGTTTGTTTGTTTATCTATAGATGATATACATTTACAGTTGTAAGTGACTCTTTCACCGCTGTAATAACCATTATCATCTTACGACCATCATTACTATGGTAACGAACGGGTTGAAAATCAAATTGTATAAAAAATGCATTTTATGTTGGCAAATGAAAAGTGTCTGTTGTGAGTTTGTGTGGATCAACAAGAAACTGCTGATATCGAAACAAATACATAATGAGTATTTTCCTATTTTCTGTTATACAGAAACAAACTAATACATGTTTTAATTATCATGGAAATAACGTTGATGTCTTTTTACTGTAAAATAAATGTCACAAAGAAGATATCATTTATCATAATCATCATAATATTAACATTATTGTACTCGTGTTAATTACGTTGTCTTATTCATAGAACTATGAAATGTTAATGATATTTCAGCAATTTGGAGGGAATTGGAGCCCTGGGAGAAAGTCATCTGTCATTAAACTATGCATATAGTCGGAAATATTTAACCACTTTGAAGATGTTGAAACCATTTAGGCCTTCAAATAGGTAAGTCTCCATGTAGAAATGGCTGGTCTAAGTCCACATTGTCCAAAGCAAACAATATGAACTGTTACTTAAATCGGCTCTATCGTTAAGCGGTGTGTATATTATGTACGTGTGCGGTGAACCCTTCATGTCAATAGTACAGAACCGATAATATATTCAGATATAAATAGCTTGGATGAGATCAGATGTCAGCAGTTCCATGTAGTTATGGATTGTATGTTCACGCATATACGTGTACTTTAAGGCTACCGATTAATCTTAAACAAGGATTACAGAAATCCAACATTGATAACATCAACATGAAGACCATAGTTACAACCAACTCATCACCAATTACGTTAAAACAGAATTATGAATATATAATGCTTAAATCATATTTGTATGTTACAGAGACGGTAAACTGCCTGTCAATAAAGTTGGTATATTCTCATACATAACGGTATCATGGATTTCATCTCTTGTGATGCGGATATATAAACGAAGAGGTCAAGCATTAAAGGAGGGGGATATTTGGGAGTGTTCCGACTGGGAGACCAGCAATGTCAATTCCGAAAGGTGATCTTCCCAAAGTTTTCAACACATTTAGCAATCAACAAATATGTGATTAGTTTTGTATAAGTAAGGAATAACAAAACACACTTTTAAATTGTACATGACATATACTTATTGATTGTTTCATTTGAGTACAACAGGCTCAACATGTATCAATTAAAAGATACCTGATAGCCCCTGTAAAATAACTACTACAATCAATCGTAGGACAAACAATAAGACCATGAATAAACGAGAATAAGGGCATAAAATAATTACTTTCCTTCTTTAATAGATTAGATAAGCTGTGGAGGAAAGAAGTAAAGGAATATGGCAAGGAAAAAGCATCATTCTTGAGGACATGGCTAAAATTTACACAAACACGTATATATATATCAATGTTCCTTGTTCTTGTGAATGCAGTCGCAACCTTTTTTATGACAGTAAGTATCTTATTAAAATTTCAATGATTTGAATGTATGGAAATATGAAGTATTAAGGATCAAAATATGCTTTAACTTCAAAAGTACTGAGATTGTATGAATTGTTGGTTCCAGGGTTACATTACGAACATGGTCATTAGCTACCTAGAATCGGAGGAATCCAATCTCGGGGTTGCCATTTCGCTCTTAGTAGGAAATTTCTTTGGTCAGCTGCTTCGGGCGACATCATTCAACCTATTGATCATGTTTGGAGTACATACAGGTAGCACTGAAATCCCCACCATGGTTATATCTTACCCGGACAGAGTGTCACGTATGAAGTGTATTTGATAACATGTCCTAACGAAACAATAATGGTAGCGTTCAGACAAGTTTGGAGAGATGTCTGGTGATGGAGACAATGTTTTATGGCCGACATCATAATCTCATATGGAAAATATTTTATTTGTGCAATAGAAATTCAAACATTTTCGATGCTAATTAATGCATAGTACTTCCGCTGTCACTTCCGTAATTATCATTTTGAGTATGTTTTCAACCCGGATTTGACCTAGTATTTAAGGCGATTGACGTCGATGAAGCAGAAAGCTATAACTCATTCATAACATTTAAATGCCTCAATGCAAATCTATATTTGTATGTGTTCGTAAATCGATCTTAGTTTATCGATTTTGAGTGAGAATTACGGTATCGTTATTATGTCGGTATTTTCGCTTAAACAGACCTTAACGGAGGTCGGTTTACCTGGAACATATCGCCATGCCTATAGATAAATCAACATTGAAATTACAGAGGAAAATAATTTAAACTTATAATAATGTAAATTGTTAGCAATATATATTTCATTCATTTGATATATATAGTGTCTGTACGTTTAAATACTCAAATGTACCACAAAATGTTTTGTTCGTAACACTTCTGTAGAAAAATAGGTAAAGAATACAATAGTTTTACTTGATTGGGATAGCGGCCATATAATCTTTATCGTTTATTACAATGATTGTAAGGCTAGTCTTGAAAAAGTACAAATTAACTGCTTTGTTTACCTTACAGGTGTACGGTATCGTGCTGGCGTGTTAGGATTAGTATACAAGAAATTCATGAAAGTTCAAAGTTTACCCGGAAAAGTTGCATCCCAGGTAAAATGCTATGATTAATTTGTTATCAAATGTCGAGATGATAATAGATATAGAATTTACTCAAGTGACAAGACTAAATGAATTATCGACAGATTTGTAAAAATGTAAAAATTGTAAAGAATCAAACAACTCGTCACGTCCGCATGGAGTTGGATATAAATTACATTACGACGAGTTAAAACGTTATAAAAAAATAACGTATGTCGAAAGATATCATTATCTCGTTAAAGATCGTAAGACCTAATTTGATCCGTATAATGATTTTTTTAAGAAATATAGAACAATACCGATAACCCAAACATGTATTTCCCATCACTGTTACTTTTCAATACTTCAATAACTTCACCAAAACCTCTAAGAGGTAACGATACCGAGTGTCACTGAGAGACACAGGAAAACGGAGTGCTGTGAACGTTCTTCGCACTAAAATTTGATTACCACTAAAATATTTACTTTTACGATTTCCGTATAACTACCCTTAGTTGTCAATTATGGAAGTGCGATGCCCTTTTTATTTATTATTTCACAGGTAATAACCATATTTGGTGCGGATGCTCTTAGACTTCACATCAATAGTGTAACACTGGCATTCCTATTGGCCATTCCATTTTACATCATCATAGCAACCATCTACTCATACTATCTAATTGGACCGTGGTGTTTCATTGCTCTTGGAGTCTTCATATTCTGCTATCAAGTTCAGGTGAGTACGGAAGATTTTTCACACGCGATTGATTTAAGATATTGCCTTATCAACTACAAAAAGAAAAAGAAAATGTGCTCTTTTTAAGTGATCGTTGTTCTATGAAGTACATGTATATACAAATGTGTAGTATTACTAGAACCAGGCGGAGTGTTTGTTATTCTCGAATAATTTTCTCCGAATCCACGTGTTAGAATACTTATCTAAAACATAAAGTTAATGGATTTTTGTTTCAAATTAAGGACATGTATTAATATTTCAGGCTCGGTTGAACGTAATGATATCAAACCTCAGACGGAAAACCCTAGTTTTTACAGACCAACGGGTACGTATTTCAGGCGTCACTTCATCTGAAGGCAAGAATATGTAATTACTACAATACGATTCTGATACAATTTCAAAACACAAAATAAATTTCAGAATTTTTATGACCATGAAACCAAAAAATACGACTTTAAAACAAAATCCTAATTTTAACTGTCCTTATGTATATTTTCAATGTTAATATACTTGCCGTTGTTACTGAACAAAATGTCAACTATTATTGAGAAAAACAATCTGTCAATATCCTTTTCAGATTCGGAAAATGAAGGAGGTTCTATATAACATGAAAATGATAAAGATGTACGGCTGGGAAGATTCATTTCTAGCTGTCATTAAAGGTACGTGGAAATCAAACGATGAACGTTCTAAAAATTACTTACTTTTCTGTCAAAGGTACTGACAAATCTTAATATTATTATATTGGCCAATTGAGTATTTGTATTCAAATGATTTGGAGTAATCTAAATCTTGCATTTTGATCCATTCATTCCATATAGATCCGTGATAGACTAAGTAAATGCTATCTTCAAATAGTTGATGGTTACCTATCGATGATGTAAAAAATACCGATGATCATGTGCGCGACCTTTGTAAAACTACCATTGTCTGGGTTCTATTTTCTCAACGTGATTTTTTTTTTCATCTAAATTGATATTTACAATAGAAACTTTCTTACCTTTCATTATCCCCAATCATTTCTTAATATATTCTAAGGGTTCCTCATAAATATTTTTTTTGAAAGAGCCGTTTAGGCGATTTTTGCACTACACTGTTATGTTGAAAACCTGTAATTTAAAAATAAAATTGCTTGTTTCACAGGAATAAGGAATAGTGAAGTGCGCATATTGATGCAGGCAGCCGTGATTAACTCCATCGCCAGTGCCATCATCCCGATAACTCCGTCCGTGGCAACCATCTCCACCATTGCTGCCTATATGGCATTTGGAAATGATATTTCAGCATCAACAGTTAGTTCTCTTGATAACAACATATTTTTATCAAACAATTTTAGCAAGATAGGATATATTTTACCGTGGAAAGAATTGTCACTCTTTTGATATCTTCATTTTATAAATATCTTAGCATGCTGCCATTCATTCGGAGATGATATTGACCGTGCATGCCTGTCTCTTAGTATGTTTTAAAGGCGCATGACCTAAGATATATCCCCCAAACACATCGTTCGTATTAATTGGTATATCTGTGTAATATATATATATATATAAAAGTAGGAAATTTTATTTTACCTTGAGTATTACGCGAGAAATGTTATTTTTCTTGTTAGTATTCGTTTGTTAATTATTTTCGGTAGCAGTTAATGAATTGGCGGAAAATAATATCTCTTTAATTATGATTATGAGAGTGAAAACAAAAACAATGTCAGGTATCTTAAATTTTTTTTATTCAACTTAAGAGTCGCAACCCTGAAAACTGCTTTTTTTCCCATCAATAATCATTATCATTGCCAACTCAGAATATTCCGTGTGAGAAGAACATATCAAAGTGTTATAGAATAGTATACTTAGTGGGGTAGATGGCTTAAGACTACTTAATAGACCATTACTGCCAAAATTATTACCAAAACTAAAATAATGATAACAATTTTGCACTACAATTATTCTATATCATATAGCATGTCACAGCTATCAGTGTCATAATGTGTCCTTGTTGTGTAGGCCTTCGCCTTGGCGGCTACAATGGAATATCTTCGTGTGTTACTGACCAGTGTGCCTTTTGCGACGAGAATGTACGGAGAATCAAAGATTGCCATGAGACGCATAAAGGTATGAGAAATTATTTACTGTTTGAGATGCCCCCTCTCTATTTGTGCTCTGAAATCCACGGTATGTGTAGTCTAATGTGTATTACATAACTAAGGTAAAATTATGTCGTTATATACACATATATAGGTGTGTTCCAGCTTCAGAAAAGTATTGATTTTGTCGATAACAATATTTGTTTAGGGATATTGATGTCTTATCTACTGTAAAACATATTCTGCAAACTCATTTACACTGTAGGTCTGATAAAAGCTACAATGTGTGATATTTAATCAAACACACATCCATGAGCTTGATAAGTATATCTTTGAGTACAAAGCAGCCTTGAATGTCCAGAACAAATGATAGGGATATCTAAACACACCTGATGTGAATTCTAGGGGGTTGTTATTTAACCCTGGCTATCATCGGGTACAAGGTATGATAATGAATTTTAGGTTTCAACACTTTAGGCCCGTATCATCACTGGCGAGTTCTAGAAGTACGAAACGGCTATAAATCTATAAATATTTTTTTGTCCTGTAGGTTTATTGTAACGTGCTCGTCACGAATCAGTTCACATGAATACTGACACTGTTCAGAATATACACCTGCACTTAACGTTCTCATGTAATCCTGCATTGAAAATTATGAAAGTTATTCAATTGTGTGTCTTTTCACCCCTACATAAAGATTCATTCGACAAATTTTGAGGGTACTGTTTTATTCGTTTTGATAGGTGCTAATATTTTGTGTGTCCTCTGTAAAAAATAAAAACATTTAGGGGGATAAAATGTATAACATTTTAAGTATCGTAAATATCTCTAGACAACTTCCTGATGGCGTCTTCTGTATGATGACTTCATCGCCATAGAAGATCTTTGTTTTAAAAAGTTCGAGGAAATGTTTTCAATATTCCTCATATTCACAAACACAATGCTACCGTCAGTTGAAATTATTTCTAGATAACCTGTGCCTTTTTCTCATTCACTTCTCTGCATTAGACCACAACCGAGTGCCAGAACCTGAATTACGACAGCAGTCCGTATTTATTGAATTTGTTAGTTTGGAAGCAGTATTGAAATATACATGTGAACTGTGAAGAATAGAATATATCAAATGTGCTGACTTTTAAAAATATTCAAGAGCTACGCATACGTCAGCCAGGAGTCGTGTAATGCTATCATTCATTGAAGGAATGTTTCTATTTAAGAAATTTCTTTTACGTGACGAATATACACCACCTTCTAATCAAGTCAAGGATGACACCAATGCTGTTGAAATTCAAGATGGTGTTTTCCAATGGGAAGATTTAACTGATTTACTTACTGATAAAGATGAGAAGAAAAAGAAACCAAAGAAAGAAGAGAAAAGTAAGCCGTATATTGTATATACTACGCACGGTCTCATTTCTAAGTACATTTGCCATGTGTTTAAGGCTGCCCAGTATCCATTAGTACATTATAATAATATCTAAACATTCATATTTGATGAGGATGGTTGCTTTAATTAGAAATTATATTTTCTGCAATTATGTGACAAAAAACTGCGATATGACGTTTGACGAGCTCGATGCTATCGATGTACCGAGTGCTTATGAAGGCACTACCCCAGATTTTAGTTTAAGCGCAAAATATTATTATGTGCCTAACTTAATATTGCAGGTGACATAAATGAAGCAGAAGACGTTTCTTTGGTAGTTATTCTGTGAATTTACACATTAGTGCTAAAATTTTCAAGCAATTCTTGCAATATTTCATGATACATGTATGTATATTTCATGATACTATAAATAACATTATCTGTACATATACATTGTGACATTGCAGATGCTTTGACTTCTTCACGTACTGAAAGCACGGCATCTTTTAACCTAGATGATATCCAGTTTAATGTTAAAAAGGTAAGGTATTTCTTTAGTACATGAAAATGTGATATGGAGATGAATAATTTCCTTTGGTCTAAATGTCTTAATTGCTATTGTTACTAATCTCTTTGTTTGATGTTGTATTTTCTGATTGATGTTCAATATTCCATTGTTCTGTTTCAGGGACACCTGATAGGTATATGTGGCTCAGTAGGCAGTGGGAAATCGTCTCTTATATCCGCTATTCTAGGCCGTGTGAGTAGATTAGTTTTCCATTTACCTACGACGACCATTTCCAGCATTGTAATCTAACAGACTATTTGATGACATGAACAATTCTGTTGTAATCAACTTATCGCTTTAAGTATATACAAAGTAGAAATGAAATTATGTCTTGTTAACACTGTGCCAATTTGCTATGTATATATATTTGCTATTTCGCGTAATTCTTAATGTCGTTTGATGCTCGTGATACTGATAGTTGTCGCTTGTTTTAACAAATTGAAATATTTTGTTTTCATGGTCAGATGCCAAAATTAACAGGTCATCTTGCTGTAGACGGGTCGGTTGCGTACGCCGCGCAGCAAGCGTGGATATTTAATGGAACTTTAAGGGAAAACGTTCTCTTCGGACAACCATACGACAGTTCATGGTAAGAACATTTTTACAAATAAGAATGAGCAAACATTGGAAATAATATCTAGAGAAATTGGTTTCAGATACAGTACTTAATTAGCAGTTGTTACTGTATAGACAAGTTCGTAAACAAAGAGACATTTCAACTTCTTAACCTGTAGCAGGCCATTCGTCTGACATGATACAGGATGTTTTTGGTTTGTTTTGAAATAGTAGTTGATGTCACTTTCTTCTGAATGACTGAAAAATGTCCAAACGGTCCGCAATTTCAGCAAACATGATTAAAACAACGTACGTTATCAGACCGATAGTCACCGATTGAAAAAAAACAACGTTTTTTTTCGTTAGTGTTTATCACAAGAATTGCATTGATGGATTCCAAAATTGCTTTATTCTTATACATTGAGTAATTTGAAACTTTATTATCATTCAAAGGTATAAAACTGTTATATTTGCCTGTGGCCTTGAGCCTGATCTAGATCTGCTGCCAAATAGAGATATGACAGAGGTAAGTTTAAAAGATAATGTTTAGACAATATTTTTTTTTTTTTTTTGAATGAGGGGTCATTCATAAATCACCAACAACACGAAATTCGAAATATTACAACGCCAAAATGTACATTGCTATATAGTTCATTAAAGGTATTTATACAGTGACAAATATCTAACATTACTAACAATGTAATGTGCGTTGTTTTTAGATCGGCGAAAGAGGAATCAACATAAGCGGAGGACAGAAACAGAGACTGAGTCTAGCACGTGCTGTATACAGTAAAAGCGACATCTATCTCCTTGACGACCCGCTGTCCGCCGTAGATGTCCACGTGGGACGACATTTGTTCCATAAATGTATCACAAACACTTTAAAGGGAAAGACTGTCATACTGGTTACTCACCAATTACAGGTAGGTTTCGTAATGACATTATAAATAGGCGACTATTAACAATCCTTTTGGCCAAAACTGACCCGAAGTGCCAAGTAAGCTTATGCCGTGGTGCGGCATCTGTCGTCAACTTTTCATTCAAACGACTTCTCTTCAATAACCAAGAGCCCCAGAACATGATATTGAGTCTGTAGCATGCTAGACTACCAATGTATTGCAATGAATGACATCGACCGAAATTGAAGGTCAAAATTAAGACTAAAATCTTTAAATGACCTTTTCTCAGTTACCAAGAGGTCACAGGGGTCTGCTTTTAGTCTTGTATGCTGCTTGGGAAAAGGCTACTAAATATATGAATGAGTTGAATAACCTTTACACAATTCAAGGGCACGAAGCCAAATGTGCTTAACTCTTTAAACAACGCCTCTTTAATAGGCCTAGGGACGTGATATCAGCATGTAGCATGATAGACTGAAGTGCTATCAAATTTGTTCAAACGAATGGATTTGGCTTCTTTCAAGGTCACAGTGGTCAAATATTCTTAAATATTCAAACAACTTCTCCACAATAGCCAAGCGACCAGGGAGGGGGGGGGGCTAAGGGGGGGGGGGGGGGGGGGGGGGGGGGCTATGTTTGACATATTACAGGCTGGGATAAAGGACTAACAGATCTGTGTAATTTAAATGACCTTGACTTAAAGCGAGTGTCACAATTAATCCAGGTGCGCATGTGGGTTAATGTTGCGTCCCGTTTTGTTGCTCATTAGTGTATTCATGTAAAATATACATAGTTGTACATTGTTGCAACTTGTACATTCCAATGACGTCACATTGTTTACAGATCCCGCGTTGTGTCTGCACTGCCTGACACGAAGGCTTCATTCTGTGTTTTTTAATGTTTTTGTTAGTTTTCTGATAATTCAATTGATCAGGTATGATTAAACAACCCCAATCAATATGAGGTGTGATTGTAATTTTAAGTTTAAACCGCATGTTGCGAAAAATACTTCAACTTTCACTTTGTCAGTGCATTCGTGATCGCAGCTTCGATCGGCTGTCATGGCAACGACGAGGACGGTGGTTTCATCACAGTGACGAATTTACAAACTTGCATGTGTACAGCCGAAAACTTCTAACTATACCTTAAGTCTTTGGAAATCATCTGTAAATAATTAATTGAATTAATTACGATCCATTGCATTCGTTTATGAACGTTTGTTCGTTTCTATATGCCGATTTCGATACTTAAAACACTGAAGAGTTCCAATATTGGAGAATGAACATTAACACTTGCTCTATGAATCGTCCTAGAGCACCCGACTACCCTAAATCAATACGTATGAAACAGGTACGAGCGTGAAGGTAATTGTATGAGAGCAACGAAAAGTGCTGTACATTCTTACGAAAATGACAAACATCGTCAAAATTACTTAAAAAGTAGTCAATTAATCGGCATTTCTTCAATTAACACCAGTTTATAACGCCGTTATGTAACCATACTTGAATAAATAGAAGAATGTACAGTACTTTTTCTCGGTTTCTTAGCACGATGAATAAGTGTATCATATTTGTTTGTACGACAAAATACGTTGGTCGGGTGCTCTGGCCATATTTACCGACCAAGTGTTAATGTAGTCCTTCGTGCCGGTCACGTGACCACGCGAGAACACGAGGAACGACGAAAACATCCCGATAAAGACGTTGGACACCTAACATTAAAATCCGATCAAAAAAACAAAAAGAACTAACCGGGAAATCATTAAATATTGAATTTAAATTAAAACATGATGTTTTTTGTTCTTTTTAATTATAAATGCAACATTAACCCACATGCGTGAACGATACATGGCCATCGGGCTTCTTAGTCTTGTTACTGAAACGTGGAATCTTGGACAGTGCTTACTTAATACGTTTCTTCTATTTACAAGTTTTATGAACCCTTATGTAAAATGATATGCGTGGTTGTATTGCAATATTTTCCAATAATTAAATGATATTTTGTTAAATATATGTAGTACCTACGTCATTGTGACGAGATAATGGTGTTTGCGGAGGGAAAAATCGCAGAGCGAGGACACCACGACGACCTGATAGCCCGAGATGGTTACTATGGCTCCATGATGGGTCAATTCCACGCTACGACGTCACACAATGCGGCAAAGGGTAATTAGAGTGTCACATCCCATGATACTTTCTGTGATTAAAAATTCACCCCCCCCCCCCCCCCCCCCCCCCCCCCCAAGGAGATGTGGTAAAATTATATATTATATATATCTTTCCCGTTTTCCTATCTGCTACCCTTTCCCTGCACGAAGTGTATTTTTTTCTCTATATTCAAACTCCATCAAATAACAAGTAGCGATCAATTCGAAATGCTATTTTAGAACATACCTGTGCGCTTTTTACGTGAACTGACAATTGTTTACTGTTTACTTTACTATTGACAACATGGCATTGGTGTGTGGATTATTGTATGTTAATTCAAATTATCTTCAAGGAGATAGCAAAGAGTCGAAGTCACAACATGGTCATATCCAATCATCAAATGAATCGGATGAGAAAAAGGCAACAAAATCCGACGAAAATAAAGGTGAATATTGATCTCCTGTGAACGCCTTCTTAATTGTTATATTCATGGAGTAAGCTACTATTAAATTTGCGACAAAATCTAAATTAGTGGAAGTAGAGTGTAATATACCGGAATACCAAACTCCATATAGGTACTCCCGTCTTCTTGACACAATGCTGCCAAGAGTACTGTTCATAAATCACGGGACCAAGAATAAATAGAAAATCATATTAACAGCAAATTGTAAGTGTTTTTACATATTCTGAATATCACTAAGACAAACCAGACTTCATTAGTACTCTCAGCTATGTAAGTATGCAAACCTACTTGAAAGTGTCATCAATCAAGCTACTAAAGCCATCTGTCAATATTGTTATTCAAATGTCAAATTGATATATATGTATGTAGAAATTACCAGAAATGATCTATAATCAACATACATTATATCATAAATTTGTAATCTGAAAAAATGGGGGGAAAACTCAATATCAAAAAGCTTTTTTTTTTACGGCAGGCAACCTAACTGAGAAAGAAGAAGCACACGTTGGCAATGTATCCTGGGGAACCTACAAGTCTTATATAAGTGCCGGTGGTGGCTATGTACCAATGGCTGGTGTTATGTTTCTAGTTATCATCTCAGTCGCCTCATTGGTGTTTACAGACTGGTGGCTCGGTCTCTGGCTCCGCGATAACGTAAGTCATCAACACATTTTGTAGAAATTCTGTTTTTACGTTTTGATATGTAAATTGTTATTTGATAGAATAGGGAGTTAAGCACAGATATATGTCGTATATCCTGTTAAGATTACTTGAAACGTTTTGCTCGCTTATAAATAAATTCAAATGTTTGTCAGGCGCAGCTGATCATTCAGTCATACAAAAACTGTACATTAAATGACTTCCTGGTAATGAATTAGCCACGGGATGAGTAATGCTATTTCTTATTGTTGCATACGAATAAATCATTTTATCTTGTGTATCTTTACGTTTCTTGTATGGAATGTTACTTCATATCAAATAACGTGTTTACGTTGTAATAGACAAGTGGTTAGAAATTACAATGTTATATTAATAACATTTACATAAGGATATAGAAAATTATGTGTCATTTAAAGCTGATGTGCACGAAAGTTTAAGCATACCGTTTTCGATAAGTAGATGTGTGTACATAGAAATATTAACACCTGATGACGTGTGATTTCCTACTGAATTGTATTGTTAGATTTCAAGTTTTAGTACCGTTCATTGTTTTTTCCTTGTTCATTGCTATTTTTCAGGACGAATTAGCCAAGTCTTTAGCACAAAATACTACCATTAACTTCACAATGTTCTCAAATACGTCAACAACTTACTTCATCCCAAACCACAACCAAACATATACTGTACAGGAAAGTAACACCACAGCAGTACTACCACCTATAGACAACGATGCCAGAGTTCGGTACTACATGTTTATATATTTAGGATCGATGATAGGGATCTTGGTGTTCACTATCATGAAAGGACTCGCGCAATCTTTGGTAGGTATATTGTTGACTATTTAATTTTTTCAATCATGAGAGAGATTAAGCTTAAGTATGTGATATTTCTTTCAATTTGAAGTTGAATCCTCTCAATATTCAAAATAAATTAGTAATTATTTAACACATCAAGCTGTACTTTTTTTCGATGTTTTATTGTTTTCTACACAATTGGCATGCGTTTGTATGTAATCTGTTTTATTATTTCAAAGTGCATAATGGTCTTCCTAAGGAAATAACGGATACATGAAATATTCATAGAGAATGACATTGTCAAATTTATTTGCATCTCTGGAACTACGATAACATAACGTATACGGTAAGCAAAGAACATTTTTTTCTTTTTATGGAGGACGTTATTCTTTATTATTTGTATTTTTTATTATTATCGAACATTATCTTTTGTTACCAGATGATGATGCGATCGACTCGGTTGTTACACAATCACGCTTTAACCAACATTATGAAAGCCCCCATGTTATTCTTTGATGCCAACCCAGCGGGACGGATTCTTAATAGATTTTCCCAGGATTTAGATGAAAGTAATACATATACACAGAATTATTCACCTGCTACAATATGTTTGGTAATCTGGATTATTTTCGTGTACAGATGACTAAATTTAACTCCTGCTATTTCTAGGAATTTTTACGAATTATTATCGCCATATTTCCTAAGCTACTGCGTTTGTTAAGCTAAGTGTGATATTTTGTATCGATGAACAAATGAAGAGAAAGTTCTTCTATATTTTTACAATAAAATTTATTTTGCTATAATCTCAAATTAAGTCAAGCGTTCACCTTTATATGCTGGCGATGAATTCCAAGACCTACGCCGTACAGTGAGAAAAAAAGTAAACTTTGTTGCTTATCTTTTTCATAATTTTCTTTTTACTGTGTAAGGCTAGTATGAAACAATTCTAATAACATATATATTTCTTTCGATTAGGTGATGTCTTCCTTCCTATCTATATAGACGCATTGCTCCGATTATTGGTGATGGCGATCATGTCCTTGGGTTCGGCCATTGTCAATCTTCCGTGGACCTGTATCGCGATATCCGTTATATCTGTTGTGTTTTATTTCCTTAAGAAGATCTCATCTGTGTCCACCAGACAGTTAAAGCGGTTTGACACGATTGTGAAATCACCTTTAATAAATCATGTGACTGCATCCGGGCAAGGGCTCTTTACAATCGTCTCATTTAAACAGCAAAAGCAATTCATTAAAGAGTAAGTTAACACGAATCTCAGAAACCTACCTAGTATTATTGTCAACGCCAATAGTCTTAATTATGTATGTAAATATTGACCTATTTAGATAATCAATGTAGACTTATTATTTCCGTTATTTTAAAAACAATGTTATGTTTCTATTTGTCTTCAACTCTGATATAGATTTAACACGCGATCAATTCTCCTAATTATATAATGTATTGAAATTCTCGAGATTATGATATCAATTCAAGTTAAAAGCGAAAGTCTTCGGCGAACATTATAACGGTGGCAGTATTTGGCATATCGTTTATGATGGAATATTGTAGTCATGTTTGTTAACATTAGTTTCCGCATTGATTATGACGTAGAAATATGAGTATGGCTATTTGATGTATATGTATTTCTGTCTGAACTGTTCATTCATATCATGGAGGCATCTAATGTATCAATGTAAATATGTGCATTTAAATGATTTCACTGAATAAACCGTCAACGCCATGATTTCACTTGTAGGTGCATGAAGTTAACTGATGTGACGTCAACCGCACTGTTCCTGTTTGAAGGGATGATGAGATGGATAGAACTCCGTCTAGACGTAGCAGCCTCAGTTATGATAGTAGTCACGATGCTGGTTATGGTTTTAATGAAGGGAACGATCCCTCCTGCATTTGCCGCCCTATCCTATATTCTGTGTGTCAGGGTGAGCTTTTATCAGTTTTCGGTTGGTTATTTTCCTTTTTAAAACTTGCATTAAAGTCATAGAGTCTCAGATATTCACGTGCTAAAATCTATCGAAATTGTTTGTAGTTGTCCTCTATCGCCTACTATTAAAACGTCCTCGTGGATTTTGTTGACACCTTACGAGGTGCGCACGTGTATTTATAGGATCAGTTCAAGTTCACATTAATGCAGACGGAGTTTCATTCGATTATTGTCGTACAGAAAATAATTACCTACCGATTTTTACAGACGAAATTAGCATTTTTCGCGTTACATTCGAGGTTGAATGTCTATGCATTTTTAAAAATTTCATTTTGTATAGTAATATTAATTGAAACCAATGATGCTTTTCTGAAGATTCATCTTAGATCTTATGCCTTTAAATTTTAACGTAAATATAATACTGATATTGACCTACTGATGTAGATCATGCATTCGTCTTCATAGGGAGGGTACGGGAATTTTAACCTCCTTTAACCTTTATACATCCTATAATGTTTTGTTCACACAGGTTGTATCCTCAATGCAGTTTATAGTCAGGCTAGCAAACGAATCGGAATCCAGGTTTACCTCTGTAGAGCGGATACATGATTATGAATCGGTACGGTAATCTTACGTTCTTTTATTGCCATTGATGGGCGGTAGACTATTGTAAATATGTTTTTCTGTGCCACCGTTTAGGTGAAAACTGTGAATTGTCTCATTTACCACGCCTAAACTCGGTTAAAACATTAAGCGATAAATGGCTAAGAAAAGATATTTTCTTGAGTATAAATGACTAACTTCATAATTAGAAATAGCAGTAACAGCAAAATAGATAGAAAAACCAAAGGCAATGTATTCTAAAATTAACGAAACCATAGGAAAGTTAACACTTCAAGGACGACATTTAGACATTGTATAGATAGAGGCTATTTTGACACATACTTGTTAAAGTAGCAAAACAGAAATAACACTGTATAGAAATAAACGTTTATTTCACGAGAGATCAACGCAAGAATTGTAATCCTTATTAGCTTGATGAAACAACAACTTCAAATACTACAGTGACATTTAAACGGGTACACAGTGGCATATTTTGTAAATTTGGATTGTTTCTCATCTCTATCTGCGTTAAGTGTGAAATAATTGGTTTAACTATTTTTAACTTATTGGAATGATATTGCCTTTCCAGAATATAGAAACTGAAGAGGATTCTGTCTCGGTGATACCGGATAAGAACTGGCCACAAGAGGGACGTCTTGTTTTCTCTGACGTCATGATGCGCTACCGGAAGGACATGGACCCCGTTTTAAGAAACATCCGTTTCGATATAAAACCGAAACAGAAAGTCGGTATCGTAGGCAGGACAGGTGCCGGTGAGTTATTTTATATAATTTCGTGCAGAAACTACCACTTTAACAGTACCGGTGAGTTATTTTATAATTAGTTGTCATTTAAGCAAAACTCACTTCAGTGGTAGTGAACCAGTAATTTTTATCAGATTATAGTATGACTGTTAGCTGTTTTCGCTGAAATTCTCGATATTGTAAATGTATAATGAAGCAAAAAAGTACTGAACGAAAGGTAATCACACTCTTTGTCTAGTGTTATAGGATTTTATTTATATCAAATATAATATATCTGTTCAACAAATTCAAGTACGACTCGTCGGTAAAGACATATCACGGGATAATGTCATTCGTGGCGTTATAACATTCATATTTCACAGGTAAGTCCTCCCTGGCCGTGGCACTGTTCCGTCTGTGTGAATTGTCAGAAGGTCACATTTCTATAGACGGAGTTGACATCGCCCACATCCCACGTAAAACTCTACGATCTCGTCTGTCCACCATACCTCAGGACCCTGTCCTCTTCACCGGCACACTCAGGTATGGAACATCAGGGGTATGAGGAATAGATAGGTACAATATTAGTGAAATATAAGGTTCACTGGGTTATGATATAATGCGTTACATTTGTACACTCAAATATGACAAGCAAGTAAATCAAAATACACTGCTACACACTGTTTAGTTGGTAATATTCACAGGGGATTTATTTTGCTAAACTCTCGGCAATTAAATATAGCACGAAAATAAGCAACCAGCAAATATTTATACATACATTCACGAACAAAAGAGTTTAATACCCTAGCATGTTTACAAGGCGTGGTTGCGAAAAATTTAATATTTGCGAACTAGGTCAAACTGGGACAACTGCGAAATGATAGCTCGTGAAATTTAAGTACAATGCAGTATGTACATTGACAACATCAAAGCATCAAATTGTGTTTGAAGTGAGCCGTAGAATGGAAAATCCTTTAAAGAGATGTACTATATTGAGAATGATAAATTTGTTACTTTGATCGTTATAGATACAACTTGGATCCATTTGACCTGTATACAGATGAAGTTATATGGGCAGCTATAGAACAGGCACATATGAAAGAAAAGGTAGGAAATATTTAATTTAGCGTTTTTACACTACCAAACTCAATAACAAACGTGTGCTCTCTTCTATATGTCTCTTTATAATTTACCACGACACGAGAACAGAGGTACAAATATATACTCACAATCCTTGCAAGATTCATGTAAAGCTAAACAGAGGAGGGAATCGTGAGAATGGATGATTTCCTGCTCGACCTTGACACCATCTTTTTTTTACGTTTTATTCTATCGTTTACATATTATTGACATCAAAACGGGGAGAAATTGTACCCGTCTCTGTTTTGTGTCGGTTTTCATATCACATGAAGATGCTTTCCTCACAGAGAAAAACAGCAATACAAAAATATAACATGAAGCTTTGTGTTGGTTATTAGCCAAAATTATAAGATATATCTAAAGTTCATAGCCAGATTAAAAATCGCAGCAACTTTATTAAACTCAAAAACATGTTTGGATCAAGTTAAGTTGCCACAATTTGTCTTTTAACATTAACTGCTGACACATTTATTTAAATCACGTGTCCATTGTAAACGAATTCAGATCAAAGGGTATGGTGAACAGCTGGATTTGAGGGTGGAGGAGAACGGAGAAAACTTTTCTGTTGGAGAAAGGCAGCTGATTTGTCTGGCGCGGGCTATCCTGAGACGAAATAAGGTGAGAAATTCTAACACATACATTGTAGAAGGATAATCTCCTTAAACTAGATTGAGATTTAAGATGCTCTTGATTAAAGTTTTATGCCATGTTGGAAACTATTAATCCATTTCAAGGCACTTATCGATAACTTTTGCAAATAAACTGTAATATATTTCTTTGTGATTTTGATATGTTTAATACCACAGGTAATTGTCGATGATATCGTTAAACAAGGAACCTTTGAATGTTAAGACTATTCTTAAACTTTTAATGATAGCATAGAATCAGAAAAAGCTTTCAGTTTTGTTGTTGCCGTGGACTTGTACCGACACCATATTGTTCCTAGTAAAAGGGGTATTTGTAATAAGAGGTTTATGTATACGCGTACGTATTTAGACGCGAGCGATCATTATTTATAAAATGTAATGAATTTTCTATTGTCGCATGTACAAATTGTATATCTAGAATCTAGAAGCAAACAAATACTACTGTGATTTGTATTGTCGATTGTGAATATTTTGGCGTGTCTTCATCTATGCAGTATCTCGAAGCCTACACCATCTTGATCTATAGCGCACGATCATCATGCGGCTATTATATGTACCTGAGTAAGCTTAAATAACAAAGTGTAGGGAGGGAACTGTACGCTGGTCATTAGTGCGGTTCATCGAATCGACAGGGCCGTACCAACTCTCATTAATATACAGTGGAACTTCGTTAACTCGAACTCGGATAACTCGAATACCCCGCTTAACTCGAAGTACCTCGCCGGTCCCGGCCGAATTCTCTCTTTATCTTAGTAAAAAAAACTCGGAAAATTCGAATTCGGATAACTCGAAAAACTCGGATAATACGAAGTAAAAATTTGGTCCCAACAATAAAAATCCTACTTGAAATGTTCGAATAACTCGAAGTATAATTTTCGTCGATCGGTGGCAAACGCCGACATTTTTTAAGAGCTAAATTCCGTTTGTAATACTGAACATATCGGCACTACTAACCTACATGCTATTATAAGTGTTTCATAAATTCATAAAAGAAATTGTCGGTTGAATCTTATAACAACAAGTCTTGGTGATAAAAAGTACTGCTTTACTTACATCAGGTAATTTCCCAAGGCGGTCGCCGATATCAGTACACACAATAGTCAACAACTCATCTAACGTTACCCGTTCGCTCAAGCGGAACTAATCTCTGACACACCGGTAGATCTACCCGGCTGATGTTTTTACAGGTGTAGAAATGACACGGTCACCGGCGCCTATTAAATCTTTAAACTGCTGAAACAATAGCGTAATTACTGCCGTGGTGTTCAGAGTACAACTTTAACGGTCAGTGCTGTCTATTAAATCGGATAAAACGCCAACTCAGTTACAGTAACATTTTATACGCACATGCGCAGCCCAACTTCCGGTGCTAATACACATGGAAATGGCGTGGTTATCAATAAAAAGTAAGTAGGCCGATCAAACAGTATTTCATATATGTCCAATAAGAGGTAATGGTTCTGTTACGTTTTGTATGCAATCTGTGTTAAACTTAAACGGTTATTTGTTTTGACATTAATAACTTGTTATTTTGTCGAATTCCGTTTTATCGTTTACCTTTTGCAAACATGACTTGCACATCAGATCGTTATTGAAGTGACTAAGTGAAAGAAACTTTATCGTGACTGTATATCGGCAAAACTACACCAAATTACAAGTGACATAACGAAACATTACATATATATTTACATGTATTGACCAGTCTTCACACTAAACTGATGAGCGACAGAGCGAAGTTATAATGATTATATAATGTTGACAAATATTGACCAAACTTTTCACCAAAAACGATCACTCGCTTAATTCGAACACTCGGATAACTCGAAGTTTTTTCGTGGTCCCGTCGACTTCGAGTTAACGAAGTTCCACTGTACCTTGAAGCATGCGAAAAACGGATAGCGGGACGGAATGACAAACGGAGAGGAAACCTATAGTCCACCGGTGAGGGACTAACAAATGTAAAATAAATACATTGAATGAGTGAATTTAAAAAGAAGATACATATATAACTTTCAATGGCTTTATGCCTGTTCGTTATTTTGTATTATATAAAGACGATGTACCTTTGTTTTGCCAGATAAAGAATATCGTAAACTCGCTGCGAAAAGACCAGGATCGTCGCTCTGTCGCCCCGTGGGGCGAAATACGATCATTTTCGTTATTCCAAGACCCCGGCACACACTAGCCGCCAAACCAATTTGAATAATTGCAAATTTATAAAGATATGTTTAATAATTTGTAAGACCGTTATATCGGCATTGTAAGATGAAAAACAAATTAAAGTGTGATAGAAAAATTACTTCAATCAATTACATCATTGAGGAAAAAATGAAAAAACTCGGACTCGACAATTAATATCGGGCTCGGCTCGTGATACACAAAATGACCCCCTCGTTTACCCAGGTACACGTTTAGCCGCGTAATGACCGTGCAGATAGGCCTCGAGAAATTGTATCGGTTCAGTCACTCCGTTTTTATCCCCTCCAAATGCGTATGCATATACTTATCCGCATACGTAAACCTCTTATTGTAAATACCCCTAAAGAAAGCATCAGTGGGCGGTGCATTTGGTTTAACTAGTTTGATGTATTATTTACACCACAAAATAGCATGTATTTACGAACAAGTAAATCAACTGTCATATTCAATTGAATGCTATGCATAATACATATTACCCGTATCAGATCCTAGTCCTGGACGAAGCCACAGCATCCATTGACACGTCCACTGACGCCATGATACAGGAGACGATCCGGGAGAGTTTCGCCGACTGTACCGTCCTCACGATCGCTCATAGACTCAACACTGTCTTACATTGTGATATCATATTAATATTGGAGGCTGGAGAGGTATGTTGTCGCAAGTAAATATTTTGCCGTAATATTTTTTGAATTAAGCTGAAATGAATATGAGTCAGTTGCAAAGACCAAAGTTACCCTGAATAGATAATCAAAATTTTAATTGATGGAAAACACAAATTTGATATTGATGTGTTATTATTCGTCCTGTATAATTTGTGTTAAATATTATATACATATAAGTGTTGTGTATGCGTTATTAATGTTTCACGCATCAACATATATCGTGTTGATTTCACTTGCAGGTTTTAGAGACAGGGAAACCACAAGATCTGTTATCAAATCCAGAATCGGTGTTCAACAGGATGATAAGGGCACAAACAGTCAAAACACCGTCACCCTAATGGAGACGCATGTACTGTGATCGCTGATACTCTAACAGACAAGCCAAGCTTTAAAAATATGCCAAATCACACAACCCCATTCCTGAAACATACAATAATAAAACCACGCACTAAACCATCGCCGTCTGCAAGTATAGATTATAGACCGAAGCATCAATATTTCAGTCATTACAATCACTTTGAGTAATACTCATCATAATTGTACCTTTGAAACAATAACTCACAGAGAACTTGTCACAGGGAACAACTCTAGTATCATTATAAATCACATTACTACTAGGTCAAAATATAAACAATGAACAAGTTGACACATGAAACAATGTTGACATACACCTGTTTACCCGCATCCCATAATAATTGACTGTATATTGCGTCCATGTTTTCACAATGTAAAAGTGACAAAATAGAACATATTTAAGGTTCATGTAAATAGTAAATCAAGTGATATTTATCCAGATTAAAACTCACTATTCTGTTGTAATTAAACAGAAGTTACTTGACCAATTGTTAATATGTGTCATGGCTATACATGGGTCTTGATTTTGACATCTAAATTGTTACGCTACCTGTTAATTTCGGCAAAAAAAACCCACGTAAAATGCAAGTTTCAGGAAAACAAATAAAGCTCTTGTAGATCAGACATATTGCACAACACAACCATGCCGTTATGGTCACAAGTGTCTATAGCAGTTAGTGCGAGCGCTTATTTGGCCATATTTTACTTTATTAAAGCATAAACGTCGATTCTCTTTTTGCTATGACAAAATAGTTATGTTGCCTTAAAACAACGTTTTGGGAGTATACATTCTTAGTGTTTAATGCATGCTCTACCTCAATCGCCAGTATATCACTGGAATCAAGTTAAGGTCCTCATTCTAACTGCTAGCTTACAATTGTGATTTTTGTGATTTTTCATTAGGTTTTTAAGTAATTACGATTGAGCGGTTAAAGGTGCTTAGGTTTTTCGCTTCCTTTTCTATTCACGATGAATCAAATGTTTTATGTTAAACAAATTAATCACGTCCAGGTAAGCTTCATTAAAGACAGATATGGTGCCGATAAATGGAGTCCTATTTATGTTAAATATGCTATATCATAAATATATTACTTCCGATATTCTCTGTACGCCGTGGTCAATCGGATTGATGTCTTAAATTAGTTAAACATTCCTTGGTCAGTTGGAGTTATGTCTTTTATAGTTAAACGTTCTTGTGGAATATTTATTTTTATCATTAATGTATTACATTTAAGCATGTGGTATTTCAAAGCAGCACACATTCATGATTTACGTAATATCGCAGTACATCATATACATTATTTTTTGTATTTATCAAATATACAGTATGAGTATAGTATGCAAATGTGTCATTTATATTGACGACAATTACATGGGTGTATGTGCACATTTTACTCAAGTTCATCGAGCTAAATCAATTGAATTTGTTCAATTACAACAGTATTACATTTGATCATTATCAGTTCATGTTTCAAAATACTTTGTTTGCTCAGAAAACTATGTAAGGGTATCATATCACAAATTTAATAAGGGTACCAAATGACATATTTTAAGGGTATAAAATGTCAAATTAAGTCAGCTTATCAAATGTCGAATTTAGTAATGGTATCAATTTTTTTTTAATTTAGTAAGTGTATCAAATGTCAAATTAAGAAAATATATTGAATATCAAATTTAGTAAGAGTATCGCATGTCTAATTTGGTAAAAATTTGGTATTTTATTTTAAAAAGTATCTTATTTAGTAAGGGTTTCAAATGTCAAATTTAGTAAGTGTATCAGATGTCAATTTTAGTAAGTTTATAAAAAAATCAAGTCAGTGTATTAAGTATCAAATAAATTAAGTGTATTGAATGTCAAATTTAGTAAGTGTGTTGAATATCACATTAAATAAGTGTATCAAATGTCAAATTTAGTAAATGTATCAAATGTCAAATTAAGTAAGTGTATCAAATGTCAAATTAAGTAAGAGTATCAAATGTCAAATTAAGTAAGTGTATCAAATGTCAAATTTAGTAAGTGCATCAAATGTCAAATTAAGCAAGTGTATCAAATGTCAAATTAGAATCACTAGGCTCTTGACTGTAAACTGTTTTACATTATATTGTGTTATGTACAAGAAACTTATTTTGATGGTAATCATAATTTTAAAGTGATTGTTATTCCTGTAGTTAATGTTTGAAAGTTGTTTAGCGTACGTTTATATTTCCTGGTGCTGTCTGTTGCAATTTTGCGAAATGATTCCAAACAAATTTATCATATTGCAGGTACAGTGAAATACGTAATCTAGAACTTGCATACGGTGCTTTTGTGATGAATCTGAAAAGAACATTTAAATGTTTATTTATGTTAACCATGTATTTATAGGAATAAAGTTGTATATTTGTGTTGTATTTTGCAATAAAGTTGTTTTCTGAATATATTTTTGTCTGTCATTACATGTGATTCTTATCACGTCTTTTATCAATATCGAGTCGAAAACCACAAATAGAAGAAAACCAAATCAAAAAGATAAACCGAGTGGTCTGAGAGACATGTATCCTGTTGCAGATATGGCATCCGTCTAGCATCTTATATTTAATGGGACTGTTGTAGGAAGGAGACATTACTCAATGTATTGGATTGGGATCCAACACACTTCATGTACAAAATACGGAACCTTATTCATTAGATTCCTTATGTGCATTCAAAATAATCATACCCGACCGTTGTGTAGTACATAGGGCTTAGTGAGTCAGAACAGATAAAAAAAATACCTTGCCAAGTTATACAATTTCACTTTTGGATGCACTGTACATTGATGGTGTGCTGTTTTGAAAATATGAATCTATTTTTTTCCTGTTGATCGTATACACCTTCATGAACTTGCAATCATAGACACAACATACCATTCTGCATCGGCCTCGATCAATTCTGACGTAACCGACAGAAAAAGCTCCTTTTAAATTGCATGGCAAATGAGAGGATTTCGGTTTTTCATTTCAACACAGAAACCCCTGCCTGGTTTTTGTTCCCACGTGTAAGTTGATTCGATGTCCAACGGTTTGTCACCAGAATATAAAAATAATCTGATAGACGTCGACTGCGGGCTTAAAAATCACGAAGTATCAGGGTATTCAAGTTGGTGGAGAACCTTTTTTTTATAGATATCATGATCTCATTGGCAAATATTTAGTTTACTTCAATGATATAGATTATCGGCGTGTTTGATACTCGGTTTGTGGTGGTTTCAATCATTTGGAGAATGTTTCCCTGGTGCGTGGCATTGATGTAGCATCAGCCGCTTACCTTCACGAACCTATTGTCTTATTCATCTTTCAATTTTACAATAGGATCCGTATTTTGTTTTCTCATTTGTCCAAGTTTAATAGACGTTTGGTTTTATTTTCTTTTATCTAGTTTTGTTTTATTTTATTTATCTTTTTTTATATCATTTTTGGTCACAGCGTAAAAGGTGTAATTTTTTCATTAAATCAAAATCGCTTCCATAAATTTGACCAAAACAAAAACAAAAACAAAAAAATGTTTCAAATTGTTCGAACATATGATAATCAATGAGCGGTTCCATCATACAAGAATCAAGTTTGCATTAAAGGTTGGTTGCTAATCTGTATTTAGGCAAAATGCAATTCTTGACATTAGCTCTTCACCTAACTCTGTGTCTAGACATGTCTTCTTAAATCGTCGGAGACAAACATGTTTTCCTGGCTTCTAAAGACAAATACCGGATACCACATTCGACATTATCTAGAATCGCTTACGCCACCAAAATAATGATGTTGAGTTCCGATTTGGAAAGTCATAAAGCAAGTTATCAAAGATAAATTGTAATGATGCAGATGAAACAACATTTGTTGAAAACAGCAACTTTATTGACAAAAAAAAATAGAATGAATAAATATTATAGTAGAATCTCATTTAATTAACATATAACATAAAAAAAGCAATCCACATATTTCTCCATTCTTTAATGAAAACTATCTTCTGTACAGTGGGAAGTCTGTAAGGTTACATAATCCGCTGTACCTTCCTACATGAGCATTTCTCACTAAATATAACTAAGAATAGAAAGTGATCAAGCGATAACCTCACAAATACAAAACAGGTACCTATATTATCATACAATTTATCTATCAAACGTTAACTACATGGCTAACAATTTCTTTTTTATCACAAATGTTGACGGAAATGAGCCGTTAAATAAGACTATTGAAAATACGTTATATCGTATTCGTAATAGAAGCTCTATTGAAAATAAGCTACATTTTAGCTATCTATCAATTTTCCTATTCCAACTACAATATTCAAGCTACATGTAATGGATGATATTAAAGATAGATGGCCCCAATCCACTCATTTTAAAGCATAATATGCAAAGGAAATATAAATTGTCAAACAATGTCTTATATATATTCAACAATATTGATCAAGATTATCTTTGAAAAGTAAATATATTTTAAAACAGGCAGCAAGCATCCTATCATAGATAATTACTAAGTTGTAATTAATGAGTTTTCATTTACTTTAGCTTGACGCAGATATATATTGACAAACATATAGATATGCTAGATATTCAAAAACATGTACATTTGATACTGCTGATCATAATTACATTTTATACCGTATTTCTAAACACATTATTTGGCAATAATATATGAAATATAATTATCAATTTAAAAGTTGTTCTGTATCAGAATTCAATGAAAACTATTAAATTTGAGAATGAAATATTAAATGAAATAGTACTCATGGCCATTTTCTAAAATCAAAGATACGCACAAGTGATTATCACTTGCGTAAAACAACACACTTCACATAAAAAACACATGGGCTCGGTCTATCAGTAAAATATTTGTCACGAAAATATCCGTTATACAATTATAAATATACACACAAAATCTGCACTTATTACGTAGCCGATATCCTAAAAATGGAATAAACTATTTCCAGAAATTGGTCTTTAAGAAAGGGACAATATATCATGACTAGTAAACGAATTGCTGTAAATTCAATGTTTAGTTCCTTCAATCTATTATTTTATGTCTGTCACAATGCAAGACGTTTATCACCTCTACAAAAAGTATAAGGGACAGGACAACTAAATACTCTAAGGGCGCAATGCCTTTGAATTGCTTATTGAAGGACGGCCGTTTTCGGGTAAATATAAGTTTTGAAATATCATCAGCAAGCATGCTGGGTATTGCTAAAGCAATAATGTCCCCTATTGGCCCCCGCTGAAAATATTAACAGTGACCTTGACCTTAACCCTAAAACCCTAACTTGATATGTAGCTACTCATAGTGAACTTACAAACCAACTTTCACCAACATACCTTGAAGCATGGCTGAGAAAAGCGCGGACTGACAGACAGACGGACGGGGAGGAAACGTATTGTCAGATGTACCAGTATTCTTAAATTGGCCCCTACAACCCCTGAGAAATTAGTTACCTCGTGACACATGAGAAAATATCTTCAGTAAATACATCACAAAGGATACACAAGATAATTAAAACACACTATATGCCTAAAGGCATACAGCCCTGCATCGTTAACTTCTCTAATACGTCACAATCGTGATGAACATTAGCACCATGACATCTGCATGAACTGCGAAAATAACTTCATGTAAATATATTGTGACGATTTCGGAATAAGCGGTCCCGTGGCACACAAAGAAATGCTTTCATTAAATGAGAAATCTTACAATTATAGATATACATGATGTGTATGCACACAATTTGTTCCTTATTTACGACTTATTCATTGAATAACGGGACATATCTGATATTAAACGACGAAGGCAATAATGTTCTAGTGTATGATGTGTAAAATTCATCAATGTTAGTGTTGGTGTGGCAGTGTGTGATTGAAAGGATTTCTAAATTTGATTTTGCTGTCAGATGTCCATGATTACCGCACATGCCTCACCATTAAGGTGACGGAGTTTTCACTGTCTGTGCCCGTATCATCCTGTTAAATACAGACTCCGGATTTGATAACAGATCTTGTGGTTTTCCCGTCTCCACGACCTGTGTATAAGATAAAAACAGTAATCTTGATAAGGCGTCAACTGACATGAAACTTTATGTTTTTATATATATTTAAACTTAAGGTATGATGTACGATATCAGAACTGAAAAAAATAATTTGATGAATTGGAGTAAATTTTATTTAAATAAGCCATTCGTGGTTTAGTGTGTTGATGTCTACTATACATATGTACACTTATATTCGTTTGTGAAAGTCAGTATTCGTTCAATCACGAATTATTACACCGAAATATATGCACCAATAACATCCAGAATTGATACTACAAAGTATTACTGTCAAAGAAATTTACTCGCGAAAGATATACCTCTCCAGCCTCCAAAATCAATATGATATCACAGTGTAAGACAGTGTTGAGTCTGTGAGCGATCGTGAGGACGGTACAGTCGGCGAAACTCTCCCGGATAGTCTCCTGTATCATGGCGTCTGTGGACGTGTCAATAGACGCTGTAGCTTCGTCCAGTACCAGGATCTGATACAGGATATAGTAGTTATTGATCAATATCGATTGATATCAAATATGATATTCTTTCAAAATATATAACTTGCTATGTATTTCATGTCTTCACCTTATTCCGCCTCAGGATAGCCCGCGCCAGACAAATCAGCTGCCTTTCTCCAACAGAAAAGTTTTCTCCATTCTCCTCCACTTTTAATTGTAGTTGGTCACCATACCCTTTGATCTAAACGCAACACCAATAACGCATCATTAAGTTTCGTTTTAAGGCATTAAGAGATAGAAATATGCTACTCTTTTCTACATGAAAAATGCCAAAGTTAAACAACAAAATTTTGACTTCGAAATAAGTAAAAGGAGGGGGAAATAGACAATGGTTGGGGAATTGTATACCTCCAATAACGCGTTGTGTTGATTTATATTAAATCAACTAAACCAACTAACTAGTAAGTCAACTAAATGCTTCATATAAGTACATTAACAATTTACCTTCTCTTTCATGTGAACTTGTTCTATAGCTGCCCATATAACTTCATCTGTATACAGATCAAATGGATCCAAGTTGTATCTATAACGGTGAAAAATTATAAATAAATTAATCATCTGAAAATACTGTAAATATCAACGCATGTTTTCACTATATGTGGTTTGTAACAAAATATGGAGATATCATCAATATTCAAACTAATGCATTGCATTGAACAGCTTAATTTGTATACTACCATATTTGGGCATTTCACCTAAAGGTCTTTATCCATGTAATCGTATTCACCCCTCATGTTCCATACCTGAGTGTGCCGGTGAAGAGGACAGGGTCCTGAGGTATGGTGGACAGACGAGATCGGAGAGTTTTACGCGGGATGTGGGCGATGTCAACTCCGTCTATAGAAATGTGACCTTCTGACAATTCACACAGACGGAACAGTGCCGCGGCTAGGGAGGACTTACCTGTATAATAACAATGCCAAAGTGTAACGAATCAATCTTGCCTGATATTAACATTAGACTAATGATTGGATTTATTAAATTGTATAAGCACTGTCATAGTAGTTGTTTCTGCAAGAAAGTTTATAAATAACTCACCGGCACCTGTCCTGCCTACGATACCGACTTTCTGCTTTGGTTTTATATCGAAACGGATGTTTCTTAAAACGGGGTCCATGTCCTTCCGGTAGCGCATCGTGACGTCGGAGAAAATAAGACAGCCGTCTTGCGGCCAATTCTTATCCGGTATCACCGAGACAGAATCATCTTCTATTTCTATATTCTAAAAAAAAACGATAACTTTTAAACATGCTTAACAGGTTTTGGTTTTAAATTCTTTTGAACGTTCACCAAGATATTGAAAAGTTTTGTTACTTTTGGAGAGGGCATTTATCATTAAAATAGTAGAATGCACAATGAAAATATCGGAGTTGTCCCGTTCAGGCCTATTGTAGTATTTCGAACATTAACAATAGCATACACATATATCATTTTTCAAAGCATAACGACATTACCGATTCATATTCGTGTATCCTTTCAACAGAGGTAAACCTTGATTCCGTCTCGTTCGTTACCCTAACTATAAACTGCATGGACGATACCACCTGTATGAGATAAACAGTTTTCATATATTCTTAAACAAATAGTAACACAAATAGCGAAAGAAGGCGATTCGTGGTTGATGAACTAACGTGGCATAGAAATCACGAATAATCTGCCGCTTTTACCACTACACCACATCAATAAAGTTTCAATGGCGCAGTGGCGGTCGGTCCGATACCCTGATATGATCATAATGACAAATCGCCTATTAGAGGATATGAATATCCGGATCGCAATGTATAGACATACATGGACGGAAACCGTACACATATTACATTACAAATATTGATTTAAATTTCGACTCGTAATTGTATTGTGTTGAACGTGATTTATTTACACATACAGTTTTGCAAACAACTAGAAAGGTGTACCATTGATGTTGCTATAATATCGCGGTGACTAAACTTACAAAACTAGGAGGGCATTCAAAATAAAAACAGTCTTTTCCTGAACATTTGAATGACATTCACAAGAGGAATTATGAGGATAAATGAGAAAAAAAAGTGACGGAAAATATTGATGAACTCACCCTGACACACAAGATATACGACAGGGCGGCAAACGCAGGAGGGATTGTTCCCTTCATTAAGATCATAACCAGCATCGTGACTACTATCATTACTGAGGCTGTTATGTCTAGACGAAGTTCTATCCATCTCGTGATTCCTTCTACCAGGAACAGTCCTGTTGTCGTCACATCAGTAAACTTCATACATCTGTGAACGAAAAATGCATGATGTGATTCTTGTAAAGCAACAATGACCGAACTACTTTCCAAATGTAAATTTACGCGAATTATCCTTAAATGTTTGTATATCAAAGTATGAATCAAAGATAACGCATAGCATGACGCAAATCATGTTACTGCTAGTTTTTACTTCGTCAAACGAACTTGCATTATGCTACCTCATCTTGGATGGGTCTTTCCATGTACATGCCGAATGATATACCTATTTCAACTGTTACCATAAAAGTATTTTATCTTCTTTAACTTCTTGTCCTATATATATACTCAATAAGAGCATGATGATATTGTGAAATTTCATTATTTCAATTAAATTTTAGAAAAAAATGATCATTTAGGCCAAGGGTGGAATAAAAAGATGTATTTTTGTTAATAATAAAGATTCACGAATTACATTGTTTGCTTACTCTTTTATAAACTGTTTTTGCTGTTTGAATGAGACAATTGTAAAAAGTCCTTGTGCGGATGCAGTCACATGATTGATCAATGGAGACATAACAATCATTTCAAAGCGCTTCATCTGCCTGGTTGACTCGACCGAAATCCTCTTGAAGATATAAAATACAACTGTTAAAGCGACTATGGCGATGAACGTCCATGGAAGATTGAAGACAGCCGAACCAAGAGCCATGACAACCATCACCACCAAACGAAGCAATATATCGATAAAGACGGGGATGAAGACATCACCTGATTAAAAAGAAAATTATGTGTCCTTAAAACATATTGACACAAGTGAAATACCCGAAACTATTTACTTGATAATCATAGTGATAACATAAGAAATTGATATCTTCACTGCGATGATATAGCCTTTGTTGTTGATCAATCAAAGCGATGTATTCTACTTTATATACACCGCACTGAAATTCGACAATTTTTCAGTTCAGATCCAATTGAAGCGACGTTAGAATTAGTGGCTATTTGCTGCATTTCTCCAATATATTGCAGCTTTTGATAAAATACTCATTTCACAACAGCTTACCAGGTAAAAACAGAACAAAATGCTGAAATTTCGTTGAGCAACCCATACAAAATGACGCCGTAAGATTACGACGTCACAGATTATGACATCGATTGCCGCGCTTGTTCAACGCAGAGATTTTTTTCGGCTGTAAAAATTAGAAAATTGAACAATAAATGGTTTCCCGTTGAATTTAACATGTATTTCTCTCGTATGACAGAATATATCGAGATTTTTCACTCGTGTTTCGTACTCGTGAAAATATCGATATTCTACCATACTAGTGAAATATATATCTCATATTCACCGGGGAATTATTCAATACCGTCTTTATAGCACATAAATGTATATCAGCCCTCTATGGAAAGTGGTCTGTTGATAGTATGGTGTCGATCCATCAGGGCTTGTCTCTAAAGACCGGCCTTGTTTCAGTGGGTAAAACAAGTTGTTGATTGATCAACTTAAATTTACAAACTGATTGCAGAGATATTACATGAAAACCTCGTGAATCATAACAGTATGCTTACGAGTCTAGAAACACAGTAAACAACAAGTAAAAATAGAGTTAGATTCACATGATAGCCGACGTGGCACCACTAAAAGTGTAACATAAGGTGAATAATTTTGTGTAATTACTTTCATCTAAATCCTGGGAAAATCTGTTGAGAATCCGTCCGGCTGGGTTGGCATCAAAGAACTTCATGGGGGCCTTCATAATGTTGGCTAAAGCGCGGTTATGTAATAATCGAGTCGACCGCATCATCATCTGTTAACAAACGGACATAATAAAAACACAATAGTTCCAAAAGCGTGAAATAACAAGCGTGATATTCTTGTTAATTGCATCTCATAGAATATCGTGAATTGTAAATTGTATTTCTCTTAACAATACTATTGGGAAATATCTATCTAAAGTTTGAGCAACGTATGACGCGAAACATATGTGTAAAGCGACACATTCAACTGAATTTACCACACAATGTAATTTCGTGAAAACGAAGACCGGATTAAAATTATTAAAAATATACCAAACGAAATTTTTTTTGACAAATTAAACACAAACTCGTTAAAAATTATACCTACCCAAGATTGACCAAGTCCTTTTATGATGGTAAACACCACGATCCCTACCATCGATCCTAGATATATCAAAAGGTAAAACTGCAGCCTGGCACTGCTGTCTGGGAGTGGTACTGCACGTGTATAGTTGCTATCTTGTAAGCTATATGTTTGATTAAGCTTTGGTATGGAGTAAGGTGTTGATGTATTTGATGACATGGTGAAGTTAACGAGAACACTTGCTGAGGCAGACTTTGCTAATTTATCCTGCAAAAGAGAACCCACATTTTACAATGGTCAAAGAAAATGTATCAAGGTAACAACGTAAATTGCAAAATTAAAACGACTATTTTATAGCAAATTATATTATCGCCGGCACATCCATACAGCCTATCATTAACTAGAAATAAAAGTAAACTGTAGACACTTTTGGATGACATAATGTTGAAAATATGAGGGAGCCAAAGTTTTTTTTTCATATTTCGATTAAACCACAATAGAGTGCGTCGATGACTTACGTTATCGCGAAGCCAGAGACCGAGCCACCAGTCTGTGAACACCAATGAGGCGACTGAGATGATAACTAGAAACATAACAGCAGCCATTGGTACATAGCCGCCGCCGGCACTTATATAAGTTTTGTATGTCCCCCAGGATACATCGCCAGTGTGAGCTTCTTCTTTCTCAGTTAGGTTACCTGTTGTAAAGGAACATATTTCTAATTTCCGTTCTTTTCTTTGTTCGTTTCATGTCATTCAAAAAAGCAATGTTCCGACAATTTTCGAGTAACAAAAAAGTAAAACTAATTAAAGATGTGACATCTGTAAAATCCTTTTCAGATGCTAGCTGGCAAGCACTACGGATGGACCTTAAGTATCCGAGGTTTATCGTAATCGTGCATGCCACGTTGTAGTTTCCATTGAAGCCAAGAATATAATCATGTACAATGTATTTCATTATCTTTTTCAATTGTTCAACATCAAATATTTAATTCATTATGTAGTTAATTCACTCCATCTATCACTAACTTCATACTTAAATGTGTCATTCTGCTATTCAATCGTGTAATATTCGAGAATACATATGCAACTTTTTTTATGAGAATCCGTCTCCCTCAAATAAGTTTGTACTTTCATCTTGATATCGACCAAATGTTAAGGTTTGTGACAGGTTCTTGTCGATAGAAAGACGGCATGACGGACGAAACAGTTTATTCTAAAATATCACGCCTCCTCACATTAGATACAATGGCAAAAGTAAATAATCACTTTAAACGCTTTTTTTTTGTTAGAATCTAGATAACAAAGAAGTCAACGGCCAAAACTGTAAGGAAGCTGAGAATCGTTGTTCAATACCCGACTCACCTTTATTCTCGTCTGAATTTACTGTTTTCTCCTCCTTTGAATCATCGGATGATTGGATTTGACCATGTTGTGACGACGAGTCATCACTATTTCCTGAAAATAATTTCGAAGTAGTTTATGCAAGCACAAGTTCATCTGTATTGAAATTGCATATTGACAGCTGTTAGTATTATAGCCGCTTTCGACTGGAAGTTTTTTTCACAAATACCAGAACTTTAATCAGCAACTGACATTATCTGTAACCATGTAAGTTAATGAAATTTAAATAGAAATAAATGATATGGTGAAAATAATGTGTATAACATTGGTGGTTTCAAATGTTTAAAACAGATAATAAAATACATAAAGAAATGACAATATAAATAGTTGTCGCCATCTACTACTGAAAGCACATTCAGAATTCCCATTTATCGATCGATCTATCATTACTGTAGTGCATTCTGGCAATTTCGATCACTTGAAACTTATTTGAAAAAACAAATGCTAAGGTAACAAAAAAGAGTTGTTGCTACGGTAATTATTCTGAAATCCCCCTCCCCAACACACACACACTTACACAAAAAAAAAGAAAATCTGTACCCTCCACTAGTGTGAACTGTTCTTACCAGTTGCTGCATTGTGTGACGTTGTGGTGTGGAATTGACCCATCATGGAACCATAGTAACCGTCTCGGGCAATTAGATCGTCGTGATGTCCTCGCTCAGCAATCTTCCCCTCCTCAATAACCACTATCTCGTCACAATGACGGAGGTACTACAGTGATACATCAAGCATTGCTTCCTTTCATTATCATGAACTTTGTTATCAATACCAGTAAAAACATGGCACATGGATTTAAATGTTAAATGTAAAAAAAAGATACTTAAAATCGACCTAACCATATTCAGTGATTACCTTGTATGACATCTGTAGCTTGGTTAGGACATTCTGATAGATAAAGCCCCATTGTAAAAATGCGTTTGTGAAACATACCTGCAATTGATGAGTGACCAGTATAACGGTCTTTCCTTTTAAAGTGCTCCTTATACATTTGTGGAACAAATGTCGTCCAACGTGGACATCAACGGCGGACAGTGGGTCGTCAAGGAGATACACATCGCTTTTACTGTAGACCGCACGTGCTAGACTCAGTCTCTGTTTCTGGCCTCCACTGATATTGATTCCTCTTTCTCCAATCTAAAACATACATTTTCAAAGAGAAATTAAACATTGGCATTAATTTAGTTCTCCTAACAATGTGCATCATCAAGTGATTTATGATCGACTCACACTGTTCATATGATTGATAACTAGATGTCATTTCCCTCTTTCTCACACTCATTTAAAAAAAGAGGATTATTTCCCAAAAATGTTCATACTTACCTCTGTCATATCTCTATTTGGCAGTAAATCGAGATCAGGTTCTAGTCCACAGGCATAGATAACAGTATCGTACCTGAAATAGTCATACAAATAACTGTGCTAATAACTCTATATAATATTGTGTTCAACATAGGATATCGGATTTGTTATCACAAACTCTAAAATTATGACAATAAACCCGAATGTTCTGGAAAGGTAAGTATCTTTAACTCCATCAACTACAACTCTATGTACATATTCAGGTGATGTCACATACTAAAAGTGAAAGCTGGGTTTCTTACAACAGATCAAAAAGTAAGCCGGGGAACCATCCATAAGCACATCGACGATTGCCGATATTTCTTTTTGCACTTTGAATATTTCAAAATGAAATCTTGTCGATAATAAAATTTCGCTCGTCTTCTTCTACGTTAATTATGCGTCTATATATTATACCGAGCACCACAAATGACAATGGGAGATAGTGCTCGGCCATTGTTTTCTTATCTGAACCTCTACATTTTTTTTTCAAAAAAAAAAGAAGATTCTGCCAATCTGAGAGCATGTTGACCATATTATTGACTCAACATGAACTAGAAATTGTAAGATCGGAGACATGATACCTGGTAACGAGATTTTGTATTTTCTATGTAAACGAGCTTTATGTTTATATAAATTTGATGCTAACAGACTGTACAGTATTCATACCATGTGTTGTCATATGGTTGTCCGAACAGTACGTTTTCTCTTAAAGTTCCATTAAATATCCAGGCTTGCTGAGCGGCGTAAGCAACAGATCCATTTACGGCAAGATGGCCTGTTGATTTTGGCATCTGACCGTGAAATAAAAACATTTTAGGAAAACTTCAGGTTTAAACCTTTAACATAGTTGTTGATTAATTCATTAAATAAGGTTACATAAAATCATATCCGTTAGATTACAATGTAGCAGATGTTCGTTGATGGAATGGAATACAGATCTACATGTACTCACACGGCCAAGAATGGCTGATATCAGGGACGATTTCCCGCTGCCTACTGAGCCACATATACCTATCAGGTGTCCCTGAAACAGAACAATGGAATATCTAAATGTATTGAAATATGGCATTATATGATACATAGGTACATGTACATAGACGTAAGATATCAGGACCATGCCTACCTAAAGTATTTTACCTCAGGTATGTATACTTGTATTGGAAAAAATATTGTTAATTCTTTTGATGAGTCGATAATTAGACAAAAAATAAATTAAAGTTTACTTTTTTAACATCAATCTGGATATCGTCTAGCTTGAACGGATCGGCGTTTTCTGTACGTGATGGATCCAATGCATCTGCAATGTCAAAATATTGCATACATGTATTTCCATAGGCTTATATTTATATTTGCTTTTATAAGAATGTTGAAATATGAGAAATACGATTTACCGAAACTTAAAAAAATAAATAAAGGCTACTCGAGTTTTTTGTTGGCATATTACTGCATTTAATAGAATTCCTCACCAAATCAAGTTATTTCTCCAATTGTGTATACGTTACAATCATTGCGATGATGTGCTAATTAATAATGTATTATTCCCCTTAAACACACAGAGCGGAACTGGAGGTAAGTAAAAAGAGAAATTAAAATGGTTCAAATATATGTGTAGCATATAACTTACCATTTTCTTCTTTCTTTTTGCTCTTTTTCTTTTTATCTTTTTCATCGGACATATCATTTGAACCTTCCCACTGGAAAACACCGTCTTGAATTTCAACAGAATTGCTCTCCTCTCTGACTTCAGACGTCGGTGTTATATAATCGTCTCGTACAAGAAATTCCTACAAGAGACGCAAATTGGTATTATGTTTATTCATGGTTAATTTTATGCGACCTTTGTTCTATATATCAGATAAATTTGCTTTCTTTAAGCTCTTTGCGGGTTTCTCATTTGCTTAATGCATCCGATATAGATGTCTGGAAATCGACTGCAAGTGTTGGTATATTAATATCTCTTTGAAAGCTTCAAATCCACCAATGGCCTCACATATCTTAAATAGTTCCTCGTTTTAAACAATTCACACTACACTTTTGTCATGTATTTGATATCCTGTCTCTGATAACGCATTCAAATAAAACCATAAAAACCATTATCTTGGATAAGGTTTCAAAATCCGTCTAAATCGGTGTTAATTAATCATGATATCAGGACAGAAAGGTCATCAATAAGAAATCAGACTGAACATGTATTACTGTATATCCGCGATATTATCTGCTAGGCAAATTTATGCATCATGGCACAATGAGCCATTAATTGTCAAGTCTTTCATCTGGGTAAAAGAAACAAGATTCTTATGCAGGTATCGGCGAAGTCATTACATTTCTGATAAAATTGCAGAAAAAGACTTATCTGATTAATTGGTCTAGAACATTTGCATCTGTCTAATGTACATGTATGTTTACAAACCATAACAATGAGAGGAGCACCTTATTTAAACACACACCTTGATTCGCTTCAGTGCAACGTTTGATTCCCCGTACATTCTAGTCGCAATGGGCACATGGGTTAGTAATATGCGAAGATATTCCATAGTAGCAGCTAGAGCAAAGGCCTAAAATAAAAACTACAATGATAACCGTGATACAGTTCGTGCAGACAACAATAGTCGTTACAATGAAATTGAATTGAGTTTACTTGCTCTGTTTAGAATATTCGTGCAATATGAAACTGATTTCCCTAATTTGTGCCCTAGTTTATTTCATTTGCGTTATTATCCTAGGAACATTCGAAATTACGTAAAATTATTATTTTCGATAAAATTCCTGATTTACGAACGTTTAAGAGGAATTAGAATAACAACAAGAGGCCCAGAGGACCTGTATCGCTCACCTGGTTTCATGAGATATGAAACAAGAATGATGCTGAAGTATATTTGTCGCTGGTATTGCTATGTCAATATATATCATAAGCATTTTATATGGGTACATGTACATTGGTTTTATTTTAATACTGAAAATTCCAAAAAGTGCATTAATCCATGAAATGATATTGACTTTTGGCGCGACCTCATAGGGATGCTACCACACAAATGTGAGTGATATCCATTGCTTAGTTTCAGAGAAGAACTTGTTTAGACCAATTGACCCCTTTTGACCCTGACCTCTGCCCCCTTGGGGGTCAGCTCCTTCCTTTATGCAATTTTGAATCCCTACCCCAATAGGATGCTACCAGTCAAACCATTGCTAAGTTTCAGAGAATAAGTTGTTCAAATCAATTTAGCCAAATTGACCCCTTTTGGCCCCACCCCTCAGGCCCCTGGCGGCCCGGGTCAACCCCAACATTTTTACAATTTTGAATCCCCACCCCATAACCATGCTACCATACAAATGTGAGTAATATCCATTGCTTTGTTTCAGAGAAGAAGTTGTTTAAACAAATTGACCAATTTTGGCCCCGCCCCTCAGGCCCCTGGGGGGGTCAGCCCCACCATTTGTACAATTTTGAATCCCCATCCCATATGCTACCCGGGAAATATGAGCGATATCCATTGCTTAGTTTCAGAGCAGAAGTCGTTTATTTCAATTTTGCAAAACTTACCCCTTTTGGCCCCGCCCCTCAGCCCCCAGGGGGGTCGGTCCCGTCATTTGTACAATTTCAAATTCCTACCCCAAGGTGATGCTACCAGTAAAATATGAGAGATATCCATTGCTTGGTTCCAGAGAAGAAGTCAATTATATGAATATAGCCCGATTGACCACATTTGGCCCCACCCCTCAGGCCCCTGGGGGGTCAGCCCCATCATTTGGACAATTTTGAATCCCCACCCCATAGTGATGCTACCAGCCAAATATGAGCGACAGCCATTGCTCGGTTTCAGAGAAGAAGTCGTTTATATCAATATAGCTGGATTGACCACATTCGGCCCCGCCCCTCAGGCCCCTGGGGGGTCAGCCCCATCATTTGTACAATTTTGAATCCCCACCCCATAATGATGCTACCAGCCAAATATGAGCGATAGCCATTGCTTGGTTTCTGAGAAGAAGTCGTTTATATCAATATAGCCAAATTGACCACATTCGGCCCCGCCCCTCAGGCCCCTGGGGGGTCAGCCCCATCATTTGTACAATTTTGAATCCCCACCCCATAATGATGCTACCAGGCAAATATGAGCGATAGCCATCGCTTGGTTTCAGAGAAGAAGTCGTTTATATCAATATAGCCAAATTGACCACATTCGGCCCCGCCCCTCAGGCCCCTGGGGGGTCAGCCCCATCATTTGTACAATTTTGAATCCCCACCCCATAATGATGCTACCAGGCAAATATGAGCGATAGCCATCTTTTGGTTTCAGAGAAGAAGTCGTTTATATCAATATAGCCGGATTGACCACATTTGGCCCCGCCCCTCAGGCCCCTGGGGGGTCAGCCCCATCATTTGTACAATTTTGAATCCCCACCCCATAGTGATGCTACCTGGCAAATATGAGCGATAGCCATTGCTTGGTTTCAGAGAAGAAGTCGTTTATATCAATAGCTCCAAATTGACCCCTTTTGGCCCCACCCCAGAGGCCCCCAGGGGGTCAGCCCCATCATTTGTACAATTTTGAGTCCCCTACCCATAGGGATGCTTCTGACCAAATTTGTTCAAATTCTGATCAGCGGTTATGAAGAAGAAGTCAAATAAGTCAATTGTTGACGGACGGACGGACGGACGACGGACGACAGACGGACGACGGACGGACGACGGACGCCACGGTATGGCATAAGCTCACCTTGGTCCTTCGGACCAGGTGAGCTAAAAATGGACTAGCACTTTAAACAAATTTAAATCTGATCAATCAACTGTTAGACGGGTAATCACTTATGTAACCATTTTTAGAAATAATGTTACATTTTGAAGAATCTTCAAAACGTACGGGGATAATAAGACCCAAGACCAGTTGTTCTGTAAAAGTATGTGCCTTCTGATTCATAGACTACATCAACTATGCAGTTCCTGGTTAAATAGAGTACTGTGAAGTCATCAAAATGAAGTAGTGACAATAGAACTACTAGGCATACTAATGGCCATCGATCACGTCGATATTCATATCTTACAAGAAAATGTAAGATTTCTGGACTTTAAAAAATGTCCATACTGTTCACCTGCATGTTTTCCAGTGAAAAAAATATGAATATTTCTTTTATCTGTCAGTATACCGTACGGTAACCATACAGGGACATGTCCTAGTTGGTACTAGTATACTTTCTTTACACACATACACACGTTTTTAACATATCATAGTTGATTAATATTCAGGAATTTATTCCCAGTTTCAAGATTTTAAGCAGGAACTTGACATAAATTTTCAACCCAGGGTCCATTAAATATGTATCATAGAATTATATATGTATCATATATAGCATCCTTGATACTATAATACATATAGACCGTAGATTGGCAATTCGTACCAAAATTCTGTGGGTAATTGTGATACTGCGAATAAAATCCTAAATAGCAATTCAGCTCCGACATATTCATGACGCGTGTGTGTGAAAAGATTTAAAACTAAAGCATAAATATTTACAGTTTCGATAAAGAATTTATCATCAAAGAAAAAAACCTTTGACGCTGTAATATCGTTTCCAAATGCCATGTAGGTAGCAATGGTTGAGACAGTAGCTAGGGACGGTGTAACAGGATTAATGGCACTGGCCACAGAGTTTATCACAGCGGCCTGCATCAATATCCGCATTTCACTTTTCCTTATTCCTGTGAAACAAAGTTAAAATAATGTATGCATAGATCATATATACATATACATATACATTGTATACAATAAATAAGAGGAAGCGTAATGTGAACAAAGTCTGTTTCAAATTCCTTAGTCGATATATAACTACAGTAAAACATCCACGACCTTATGAAAAACTACAAAGGAAGTTCAGGGGTTTCTTAATCGGCATCAACTATTATATAAGATTTGATCAACACACAACAAAATGCCACTTTCTGCAAGAGATCCGTGGACTTTGTTACAAAGAAAACCATGATAATATTGATCAACTTCAAAATGTCTACCGTATAGAATATTTTCCAACATCTTTGAAATGTGGTGTCGAAAATTGTTTACATTTTAATATATATTGGAATATTGAAGGTGGGGAAAGAAGGGATAATACTTTCACGAACGATAATATCGCACAACGAAATGGCCAAACAACCACATTTAGAACATTAAATAATTTTTCTTTTTTTATTTAGGTAAATATGAAAATGAACGAAAAGAAAACATTCACGAACTCCACGAAGAGATGAATTATTACTGAACAATGTATAGGAAAACCATATTACAACAATCCCTTTACTATTTAGTACATCATCACAGGATGATTCAGTGGAGATTATATCCATGTCAAATGTTTATACTTGAAACCAATATTAATATTTCATTACTTTTCCAACCATCTGATTTAGAAAATGAATTAATAAAATAAGGTAGTGCCACAAAATAAAATGTTCCTGAAAATCATCTAAACAAATAACGGTGCTGACTCCCCTAGTGGCATGTATTTTAACAGTGTATGTCTGGACGATATCTTATTGACAAGTTTATATCTTCTCTTTGAATGAAGGACTCAAAAATATTGAGATTAGGTCAAACGATGTGATTAAAAGTTTACCATTGGTCAAATGTATTATCTCCAGACATTGATTAGGTAATTAAGAACGGGTATCTCGTAATTTACCGTACCTTTAATGACATCAAGAAATGAGTCTTCCCAACCATACATTTTTATCATTTTCATATTGTATAGAACCTCCTTCATTTTACGTATCTGAAAATAGATTAAAGCATAAAAATAACAATTTCCTCTGTAATAATTTTTTTATCAATAATAATGGCAAAAAGTATCACTGTAGCCTATACAAATATATTTGTTTTGGCGATTGTCTTAAAACCTGCATACACACATTCTTTTCTGTTAAATGTTGCTACCATGAATGATTTGGAAAGGCAAAACACATCATTATATTACGTAAAACACAATACCCAAGCCCAACAATGATCGTCTTGAACACACGTACCCGTTGTTCTGTAAAAACTAGTGTTTTTATTCTGAGGTTTGATATAACAAGGTTCAATCGCACCTGAAATATAAAAACAACATATTAGAATGAATAGTTACACAATCAACAGTCTCCGTTAATTAGCGAATGCCACGTTTTTCTAGAAACCCTGCAAATGTCGTTTGTTCAGACACTTTATAAATACCTTATGTGAGCCCAGGCATTTTAACGCGAAGATGATTATATATTACGCAATGATGACTTTTTGGTAAGGAGAAAACAAATTGAAATCTCACTTGCAGCTGATAGCAGAATATGAATAACCCAAGTGCTATGAAACACCACGGTCCAATGAGGTAGAACGAGTAGACGCTTGCTATGATGATGTATACTGGAACGGCCATCAGGAATGCCAGTGTTGCGCAATTAACGTGAAGTCTCCGGGCATCTGCTCCAAATATGGTAATCATCTGTAATATGTGTAAAATTATATAAAACAATAGAACCAGTGTATTCCAGGACTATTGGGGCCCTGTGTTATCAGTGATATATGTACGATTTTATGTGCTGTATGTTATCATAGTTTTGGTAGTGAGGGCAAAACTCATGATTTTGACCTCTGAACTTTTGGCACTAATGAATCCAGAGGAAATTGACAATAGTTAAATACTTCAGAAAGGTCATGATTGCTTCAAAGTTTTTTTTCCCAAAATGTCGCTCATGAAAGTTTAACTTGTCAACGAATTAGTGAACAAATTATTTGTTGGCGTATCAATATTATTGTAACGGCGTGATGATATATGTCGACATACACAGTCATTTTTGCTGTTGTTGTTGGTTTGTTTTTCTTTTTCTTTTCTTTTCAATTGATATTGTGTCGTCATAATCGAGGCTCGATTTAATGGTTTCATTAAATGTTAAAGACGCAATTAATTATATTTACGTGGCAAATTTCCTCCAAGATTTAGGCTACTTTTTATATTCTATATTCGTAATAATTAAGTATAGTTTATCGTCATGTATATGCATCACATGCAATTTACCTGAGAGGAAACTTTTCCTGGTACACTTTGAAATTTCATGAATTTCTTATATGCTAATCCAAGCACGCCAGCACGAAATCGCATACCTGTGAGTTAAACAAAATTGTTTAAGTTAACTCACTGAATATAACAAGCAATAAATGCCTTACAATATATTTTATGCAGTTGTTGCTAAACCAGAAGGTGTCGGGATGTTAAATAGTATAATTATAGAGGGATACAGCTGCTGAATATCATTGGTTTAACGTCCGTACAGCAGCCAGTCATGTAAAGCAACAGACAGAAATGTACAAAGGCGGTGAAATGATTTATCCTATTGTCTAGGTGATATAGAGATACATGTATTACTACCAAGCTTTTCCCATTAAACATGTCCATCTAATTACTGATTTATCTACCAAGATCGCCATATTGTCGACCATGAACAGTCATCTTAAGTACATTACTTGAATTCACCATGACACCGCAACACCCAAATCACAGTAAGCAACGATTTATTCATTCTTAAATATGATATAAATGATCTTTTTTAGAAACATCGCATGGTCGTGAATGTGTGGTAAATGGTGTTACCTGTATGAGATCCAAACATAATCAAGGCGGTGTACGATGTCGCTCGAAGCAGCTGACCAAAGAAATTTCCTACTAATAGCGCTATGGCAACCCCGAGATTGGATTCCTCTGATTCTAGGTAGCTGATGACCATGTTCGTAATGTAACCCTAGGCACAAAAATATAACATTATCTCTGAACTCAAAAAGATAACGCATATTTTTATAAATAGATTTACTAAGACATTAAAGGGGCAATCCTTCGTTCGAACATCAGAAACATGCACAATTTCTATTGATGAAATAAATGTCCGAACGATGATTATTTGAGTGTTTGCGCATACAAGTAATGAAATAAACACCGAAATGTACAGGAAAACGCGTATCGTATACAAAAAAAAACTAATGTCTTTGCTGTAATTAGTGATGCCTCGGGTCAAATTAAGAATTTTCAGGACTTAATACTCGAAGAACTTTGGTTTATCTTGAGATTAAAACTACCGTATTACTGTAAAGATTATATCTTTTACTACTTGGAAAAAAACACGTTTTTTCCAGAAAGTTTAATTTTGACGACATAGACTTTATTCAAATGAAGGAATGCCCCTTTAAACATACGTGACTTTTTTTTTTTTACATATACAGCTCTGTGAATGGTTAAAGTAGTAATGAAATACTCACTGTCATGAAAAACGTAGCGGTTGCATTCAAAACAACAAGAGAAAATGACACAAGTAAACGAGTTTGTGCAAATTTGAGCCACGTCCTTATGAACGACGACTTTTCCCTGCCATGATCCTTCAACTCTTTCTTCCACAGTCGTTCTAGTCTGTTAATAAGAGAGTAAAAATAGGGAATCTTTTAATTTTTAGCAACATTTCAATCGCTTTATCAAACTAATCAATACACTGCATTAAAATGTTTATTCCCAAAACGTCATTAAAGCACCATAAATCATATATTGTGCGATACCGTCTTAAATGATGGATTGAAAGATTCATCCCATGAGGTAAGGTCCCTTGCATTGGATAATTGCACAAACTGCGTTTCTCCTTCCTAATATCAAATTGTAGTTGTATGTTTGAAACACCAGAAAGGAAATGAGCGGTATTTGAATGTAGGTATCAGATGCGAAATAAAGACAAAACATCTCAAGTATATAGTCATAAAAGATATACCACAGAAACTTTGCAAATATTTCTGACCCACGGTAGATAATACACACATTATATATATATATATGAATCATCGTAGGCTGGAAATTCGTGTCAAGTCCTATATATAGAAAACGTTGAAGTTGACGAGATGCAAGTAAAATACATATATAAGTGTTGACTGACAAAAGATGACGTTACATTTTGCACTGGCGCTAGTCTGGAGACAGATCCATTACCATTTCATGGACGATAGTACATCAAGTGTTTATGTAATATCGCCAACCAGTCCCTATACGATGTATCCATATTAAATCATTTTGGGATGAAACGTCTATTAACATTTTCAAATGTCTTGACCGTTGGTCACATAGCGTTCCATTATAGAACATGGCTTTGTACGTGTCACACTAGTCCCCGCCTTTGGCCCACGCCAGCCGAAGGGTCCATGGTTGTTATTTCAACTACTACCAAAAATATTACTCTTACTGTATCTTATTGTATTATCTAGTAGAGATGCACGTGAGCTTACTACGTATACCTTTCGGCATTGACGTTGCTGGTCTCCCAGTCGGAACACTCCCAAACATCCTCCTCCTTTATCGCTCCTCCTCTGTTTTTGTATATAGTCATCACAAGAGATGAAATCCATGATATTGATATGTACGAGAATAAACCAACTTTATTGATGGGTATTTTGCCATCTCTGAAACAAACAAATTCGATATATTCAAGATCACATCCATTGATTATTTATACTTTCTTTAATCCGTTTACTTTTTTCAGGGACGTCACCTAAATTTAAATCAATTGTATTGCATAAATATTACACAAAAGTTCGGACGCTAGTTATCGAAACTTATCAATGTCCTCTCCATAATACAAGAATGCATATGCATATATTAATTTGTACATGTATTTATGTATGTTTTACTGTATATATTTGATGCACTGTATTTGTACTGATAAACCGCAAGGTTTAAAGTAATAAATGAATTGAATTGCAAGGCTTTTCAATGACCTAACGATGATCAGCAGGATATATCTTACATAGTATAAATAAATCAACAAAAGTAGGAGAAAAGTCACCATTCTGATTAACCGTTAGTACAGGTAAGGTCACAATCTCTTATCCTGTTAGTTGGCTGACTCATCCAACTTAACGGTACAGAAATAATACATTAACATAATATAATGTACATTATACATGAACATAATATAATGTACATTATACATGAACATAATATAATGTACATTATACATTAACATAATATAATGTACATAATACATTAACATAACATAATGTACATTATACATTAACATAACATAATGTACATTATACATTAACATAACATAATATACATATATTTGTGTGTTCATAACAGCGTATATTGTAGGTTTTTTTTATTTACACAGGAGAACAGACCTTGTCATTAATTCATTTGATAAACGTAAATAAATGTCTGAGCGTTCTTATACTTGAACAGTTCATAACAGAAGAATATTTCAAAATATTAACTCTTTCACGGTAGTAATTACCAAGTGAATTTCGTCTTTGTAAAAATATTAAATTCTGGACATTCTATAATATAATGAAATTCATCATCAGTTTTATTACTTTTACATAATTTACATATCCTTTCAGCTCTAACCAAATCTTCCCACCTGCCAGTTTCAATTGGTAATTTATGATAACATATTCTAAATTTACACAACATTTTTTCCCCATTTTTCACATCTAAAACATCAAGGTATTTTTCAAAACACAGTTCTTCTTTAAAAATTCAGTAACAATGTAGCTTTTGAAGAATTTTCAATATCAGATTTCCATTTTTGTATAAACTGGTCTTTCGCCAATATTCTTTCGACTGAAGCCAACCAATAAATCTTCCATTGGTATACATATTCTAATGGTAGGATTCACAGGGACCTACTATAATATATATAATGAACGTGGGTTGGGAATTCATGCCATGTCCCTGTGGTAGGTTTCATTACAATGTCCCAATGAGTGTCGCCTGACCATGTGCGGGTCGGACGGTTCTCGGTGTGGCAATGTGTACCAATCTTAACCTGGACCATATCGACAGAACAGATTTTAAACTAATCGATATCGTTATTTGTTTCGGACAATGTACATTATAGACATCAAGTATTTGTGTACTTAAGCTCGGAGACTTACTTATTTGAAGGCCTAAATGGTTTCAATATCTTTAAAGCTGACGAATATTTTCGGCTAGTATTTAACGACAGGTGGCTTTCTGCAAGAGCTCCTGTCACCGATAAATCCCTGCAATTTACAAAACACCTAGATTATTTTATATCAATATAATATTGATAACATATGCGTATGTATATGATAATACTGAAAAGTGTATGACTACCAACACATGCGTGATTCTGGTTTTTTTTTAACATGTCTGTATGAAAATAACCTTTGAAGATATTTAATACACGTAGTATCTAGATAGATATTTCATTAATTGATTATTTCGCTACTTGATATATATTTATATATTGATTAATTTTAAGGTTTCATATACCCTAGTGAACCCTAATCTAGAGTTGAATATGTCACCGTCCCACACATATATCTCACCTTGAGGTGTATTCGGCACCCAGGTCAGTATTTGGAACAGAGGGAATTCCAGTCTTAACCAGTAATGGCTGTCCGACCTGTTTCCTATCCGTACCATTCGTACCATTCATGATTAGAGTCTACCTGAAATGAGAAATATAAAAACATTGTGTCTTGTTTAAATTAACGAAATCACAGTACACACAACTAGACCACGATATTGTCATTTTACTTACCGGCTAGTCAAATCGTACCAGATTCTTTCACAGCAGAACTGGTGACCTGAGAATGTGAGCAGGATTTAAATATCATGAAGGGGTGTCATTGTGTGCCGTGTATTGATTTAGTCCTCTAAAATGTCTAAAAATACTCCAAAGATATTGGGAGAATAATCCTCGGGTCTCTGTGGTCATTACTATTACACATTAGTGTATGTCTGCCTCATTGTCGTATAAATGCATAATATTGATATATTGGAGAACAATATATACACTAAACCAGAGACGTAAACAAGTCTCTGACTAAACCCAGATACCTTTCAGTATGTTGTTAATTTGTTCTCTGCTAACCCGGTTGGACCGAGGGTTAGTTAATGTGTTTAATGGAAACTTGAAGTACCGTGACCGCTTTAATCATAGCTAAATACCTGAACCTGAGACGTAAATACGTATACGTCTCTGCGTTTGCATGTACATGTACAGTATACACATTTAAAATTGATTAATTGATATATTACACATACGTTACAAGCAAACAAGTCTTAACTAAGTCAGTGTATTTGAGTTAACGTTGATCTACTCAGTATAACTTAGCCAACTAAGGCTTACATTTCTCGCATCAATTGAAAATAAATGTTTTACCGGTTTGGCTAGTTAACGTTTTCTAAGAGTCTCCTTTCTGCATTACGTTACAGTTAGTATATATATTGTTATACTTTAATTTGTGATCGTTGTCTGATGTAGATTTCCCCAAGCGGTAGTATATATCTTTCTTTTTTTTAACTAAAGAGTTACCTCCCTTGACCCATGACTCTCTAGTAATTCTAGACTACCTGGCAGGTGAAATATCTTATTGCGTGGTCAGTGGACGTCGAAGGGGAAGTATATCTCGGATAGGTAATTCCATGGATCTTTTCTACATTTGATGTAGTTATTGATCCAGTTATGGAGAAAACAAGTTCGAAAACATGTGTAGGACTCGGAACCTGTGGTCCAGTAGCTGGGAAAGACCCTTTGTCCCTGCTAACCCTGGTGGACATGGCCTTGGCATTGGAAACACAGAAGCCCTCGGAGAAAGATCACACGTACGCAGTCGCCAAAAAGAACACGAAGACTAAAAAGTTTCCAAATACAGACAATGAAATGCTACTTCAGAAGGAGAAAGACCATAATTATTCGTTTAGCAGTAAGTCTGTAGCATTACGTCACAGTCATTTACAGAAACCCAAACCCCCAAAGATGGACCAGCAAACCAGAAGTTCTTCTGAGGAAAATCTGTCCAATTTTACCTTTCCAATCATCTCTGGATCTTCCGGAGCTCCACGTCGGACAGCTGTAGACGACACCAGCCTTAATACGTCACACAAGTGTTATACTTTTGGGAAAAGTAGGACACCATTCCACACCAATAATGACCATACTTACCCTGTAATTGACAGCAAACAACACTTTAGTAAAGTTCCTATGTCAGATGTTGTGGAAATTCAAGGTGTGAAGGGAGAACCCATGGCCATGGATGATTCATATCTTGGAAGTCATTCTTGGCCAAAGGAAAATATGTTTCCTCCATTTCGGAGCCGAGACGGGAATCTTTCGCATACCCTGCCTCTGAATTATAAGTATGATCACACATATGCACAAGGGAAAAACAGTGACGATGAAAAGATGAGTGTCTGTGATGATTCAGAATGTCCAAACCCAGTCATAGAGAAACCAGTTGCATTAAAAACGGATCACAACTACAATAAAGGTCCATGTGATATAACCAAGAATTTATCAGGATTGGTTAGTCACATTCGGGCCCCTAAATTAATGCTGAAAAACAATCGCATTGATCACAATTATAGTGGCTTTACAGGTACATCTAACTCTGCACCGACCCAATCCCAGGGATCTGTGGAGAGTTTAGATATGGATTTTTCACAATCTGACACTGACTCTTGTGAGGAGACTGAGGAGGAGGAACGTCGGCTTGCAATTACCTCAACTATTTCAGCATGGCTTCAGCTGAGGAAGGATCATCCTTACTCATCTATTTGATCAAATGTTGATTCATGTAAGTTGTTCAGTTATCATGGTGAAGTTTTTGTATCAATTCACTTCCTATTAGTGTGGGTAACTTAGCTTATTATTGCCTGGAGTGTTGATCAGAATCAAGTAAAAAATATCTGTTTAACATGCATTATATGTATACCCCCAAAATCCCCCACCCCAAAATTTGTTTGTGCATGCTCCTTCAGATGGTCAAGAAAGTTTTATTAGTTTACTTGATGCTGTAGTGAGTCAATTTGAGTGGATATTATATTTATAATACTTAAAACCAGAAGAGGATATTAGTCATATGACTTGATGTCCTCAGTCTGAATTCGAAGTATCTATCATTCCTCGCCTCCTGAATAGATGATAGATACATGTGCAATAGATAGAACCTTATGGTGGCATGGATCTGCCATCACATAACGAGATAATTTTGTCAACATAGCGAGATAAATATACCATATAGCGAGATAATAAAACGACATAGCGAGATAAAACAACCGTAATAGCGAGATAATTTAATGCGTTCACGAAGTCGCTATCTCGACATCTCGCCGCATTAGATGCTACTACTGACATGTATTTTTTCTTGTCAATGTCACGTGACCCCCATTCGGAAGTTCAGCGTGCCAGTGCACACGAGGCTTGGACAGGGAAGCTGAACGGCCCAATACCTACAACAAACAGGTAAACTAAGCATGTTAGAACTTCCGAATGGGGGTCACGTGACGTTGACAAGAAAAAAATTCCATGTCAGTAGTAGCGTCTAATGCGGCGAGATGTCGAGATAGCGACTTCGTAAACGCATTAAATTATCTCGCTATGTCGGTTGTTTTATCTCGCTATGTCGTTTTATTATCTCGCCATATGGTATATTTATCTCGCTATGTTGACAAAATTATCTCGTTATGTGATGGCAGATCCATGCCACCATAGAACCTCATCCACTACTGTAGTAGTAATTAGTGAGGATAGTGAGGAATGGTCCATAGTTCTCTGTGAAATATGCTTACAGGTCAGGCCATGCAACACTCAAGATGGATGTAGTATACGTAGTTGCCAGATTTAAAACCCTAATATTTACATTTTCACTTCGCTCCGCCTCAATGAACATAGTAAACCCAGATCACTTCATTTCCCGTTGAAGATTTTGGGTCGCGTGCTTCTGTTCTGAGAGACTAATCACTTTCTTGTCGGTGTGTGAATACATTCACTGAGTTTACAATGGCGATCGAGTTCTGTACCGCCTCAGACTTGAATGCACTTTCACTTTGTGAATTGTGTAACATTTTTATAAACGTATATGAACACAAGTGGAATACCTGCTTTATGTGCTAATAAAAATGCCAGTATAATGCAGACAGTTTAGAAAACAGGATCTGACAGAACACTGACACTCTCGATAGCACCGAGCTCATGACCTACGTAGCACAGTAGGTCTAACGTTAGCTGTATGTCGAATGCCATGCTTAATACCATTTCAGTGGTCACAGAAAATAAACTTCAATTTAAACACATTTAACAACACAAAACAGACTGGTAGCAGAAGTATGCTATATCGAGAACAGGGACATATTATTGCCGTAATTTGACTCAATCTAAACATACATGGAGGACACAAGTTTCCGGCCATCGAATACCGCCAATTTTCAAATCAATGTTTCTTTACTTACTATTATCAGAATTTACATCCCAAAACGGCAGTGCGACAATGAAATCCAATATGTCAAGAACACCATGTACATCACCAGTTAACCTGTGACTAAAATCCACATTGTTACACTTTTTCTCGAGCTCTGAATATCCCGGCTATTAGACTGCATCACATCATTTTTTTAACCGAGTCCCTGTGTCTCTAGTGACCAAATCACACACATACTATACTGTCAACACTGCACTTTAAATTCGTATTTATATGGGTATTGCTAAGTTTTTATTATACAATATCATAAATATTTTTTATAAATGAATATTTTACCTTGAAAATATCGTATCTATGTGTTTCAACATCGTAATAATCAAAACGTATATATGGCACTATAATTTTTGTTGCCTTGGCGACGAGAATAGTTGACTGTCTGCTGTTCCACTACTGTGCACACATGTACGATAAGTATAACAATGTTACAAAGTGACGCACTTATGTCACACTGTTGCGACCGAATTTTGCAATCTGGTGGCGAAGTTTTAAATTTGGTTAACGTAAATAATAGGATTGATTGTCAATTTTGTTGCTTGCATGGACTGATGAAGGAAAGTGAACATCGTGCAAATGGTACATGAAATGTACCATTTCGCAGTTCATGTACCATTTGCACTGCACGATGTTCACTTTCCTTCATCAGTCCATGCAAGCAACAAAATTGACAATCAATCCTTAATTATATAATTATTAGTCACCTATGGATTAAAACCCAGGGGGGGGGGGGGGGGGGGCTATAGGTTTCTACCTCGTTTATCTGCCTGTCAGTCCATCCATTATGTTGTTATGTTGGTGAAAGTTTGTATGTAACTTAAGTATGAGTAGCTACACCTAGATCAACTTCGACTTCCATTCTGCTTGACTAATTTTTGCAAGGGTAAACGTTGTAGCGCTAGGCCTGTCTGTCTGTTAGCTATATATAGTCCGTCCACTCAGTTTTAATTTCCGCACTTTAATCTCAGCCATGCTTTAAGGTATGTTGGTGAAAGTGCTTATGTAACTTCGGTATGAGTAGCTATAGATCAAGTTTGAGTTTTTGGATCAATGTCAAGGTCATTCTTGCTATTTTTAGCAGGGGCCAGTAGCTATATATATAGGGGACATGTACTGCTTTATCAATACCCAGCATGGTTGTTGCTAATTGTTAGTGTACTTTTCAGAATTAATGATGATATAACATGTACAGGTGATGGTTAGATTTCTGTCATTATCAGGTAATATTAAAGGTCGAAAGTCACACTTGACCACATTCAAAATAAAAAGTTGAGTGCAAAATATATCATGAAACCTTATTAGTGTCATAGTAAGGATTTCTTTTATTAATGAAGGATGGTGGGACATACATGTATGTGCTATGTACTGAGCCATATGCTCACTTTGCTTTTATTAGTTCATATTATTAATATAGTTCTAACAATATAAGCTCTAATTGATATTTAGAACTACCGGAATGCCACATTTAAGATATCAATTGGGCATTTTCAATGAATAATACCGACATTGCAGTGAAATGACCTTAAGTGAGAAAGACATTGACTGTCCATATATCCTTAAAAAAATATTGGACTTGTGTCAAAGTAGTAGGTTTCATGCTTCCAATTGGAATTTATAATTACATGGATAAAAGTGTGATAGGGCATCAGTTCTGTTGGAAACTTTTGCTTTGTTTTTGGAGACATGAAGTGAATGTTTGACAATTGATTAGAAAAACATAACAGTTCTTTATAGAAAACTGCATTGGTTCATTTTAATTACATAATTGTTCTGTTATATTTGATTTTATGTATAAATTAATCTTTTTTTTTCTTTGATTGACAGGAATTTGGTGTTATGGAGAAAAGAATGGTGAAGTAGCTAGAGTGTTTGTGATACAACTGAAAGCAGGTGTAAACATGAATCTGGGAGTCATTGTCAGGTGGTGGATGAAAAGTCAAGAACATATTTTATAAATACAATAATGTAATTATTGTTGAAATTGAAATGTGGGGAATGTGAAGTGGAAATGTGTATGTAGCTGTATGAATTATATATGAATGTGGTATATATTTGTAGACAAAGTAATTTACCAGAATCCCTTAGTTCCTGAGCTGAACACTTTTTTGAAGAAAAAGCTTTCAAATTGCAGTTTTATTTTTTTTTTAATTTTGCAATTAATATTGTTATACTTCTGATAATAATTAAAAGCCATAAATGTTCTTGCTGAAGATGTTTTATTTAAACTCTGATGTAATTCATCTGCCATGCATGTTCATTTTGTATAGAGACATAGTGAGACATACTCAGTTTTATCCCCAAAATAAAATACCAGGTACATGGTGTACTGATTCAGAGTGCACAATTTCATAAATTCCCAATCCACTTGTAAGCTTTGAATACTAAACAGATCTTTTTTATTCAATACACTGTATTTAATATTTTCACTTACCAAGAAACACTAGTACTGCAGGCAGTAAGCATCCGGTAATGTAATGAAATTGTATGGCAATTTACTTGAAAATTTAAATTACTAACAGGAAGGCTAGACATTGAGAAAAATCTCAAATTTCTCAATTTTTAAGTATAATAAAAAGAAACATAACAATCACTGATGACCTGGCATGGCCTGATCCAGTAGCGAGGGAAGACTATTTCATCTTGAAGAATGAGTACAATTACTTGTTTCAAAGTAAATTTACATGTTTTTTGCATTTTATTTTTTGAATAAACACAAATGTGAAAATTATTTGGCTGATCTTCAAGAAGATAAATTTGCACATGTAGGTCTATTTGAAGAAAAACTTCCAACATCAACAAGCTTTTTTTTTAATTCCTGACCTTGACCTACTTTAACGATCATAGGTGTCAAATATGATTAAAACATTTAAACATTTTCTTCTAGTATAGGTATCAAGGAGACCTATACGGTTATGATATTTGATCAGTAACATAATGGTATGAAAGGCTACCATGTTTGTGAAATTCATTTACCTTTTTATTGAAGGTCAGGAGAGTCAAATACATAAATTTGAAAACTTCGAACCTGTTTTTCTGAACATATGGTATATATACAAGAGGCTTAGGGTGATGACATTCAGCCAGTAACATGCTGAGATGAGGGCTAACAAGTTTGTGCAAATGAGGGCCTTGGTCCATTTTCAAGGGAAATCTGTTCATAAAACAATTTTGAATGTGAAGGGTTTTAAGATTCCTTAAATCTAAAACTTGAATTTTGTCATAAATAGGGAACTAAGTTGTGTTTTATACAAACTTGTACCACAATGTATGTGCAGGGACATAATAAATATGTCTTCTATACATCCCAGGTTTGTGAGAGGTAAATGTTAGGGGAGACAACTTGGTTACTGTATTGGACATCACAGGTTGAACTGTCCAAGTTTGTGTAAGAGTTGTGTATGTACTATGTATTGAATATTCCTTACATTTTAAGATTTTTTTTCACCTTCAAATCTGAGCAGAAGAAAATTATTTACAATGTATTAACATTTATTTTCAATAAATATCAGACATATTATGTATTGTGTTTGTCATCACAATTTGATAAAACAACAGAACTTGCATGTATTTTGAAACATCAAGCACTACATGTATCATGAGAAAAAAGGTGTTTATATAATTAGGTCACATGGAACAAAGTACCAGTGAACTATGGTGTGGAGGATTCGGAGTGATCATCTATCTGTTCGTCCACAGGGCCACGTGACCAAGGTATCGTTTTGTTAACACTTGATTAGCTGCGATAATGTAGCTCTGGACTACGGATGTACAATTTCTGACAGATGGTTGTCATCAGAGAGAGCAGTGTAGGCAGGGTACGGATATTCATTCTAACACCTGATACATTTTGTATGTCTTTTTACCCTCCGACTCATAACCTGTGTTAAATTAGCCTAGGGTCTTTTTACTACTACATGCCATGATACCACCCCCCCCCCCCCCCCCCACGGGGGAAAAAAACATTATTCTCAAGTCATTCATTAATTGAATTCTCATATTTAAACTTATTTCCCCCAATATTTTGGATGACGCCAGTGTCTTTCTCAGCTCCTTGAGGAACATAAAAGCGGAGCTGCAATTTTTAAGCTAACAGCTCATATATTGCATACTCATACACCGGAGGGACGGTAGTTATGGCGTGTCAAATGTTGCAATATTCAATAATTGTAAATATATGTGCAACAATGCAATAAAAAAATATTTATGTGCAATAATTGTAAATATATGTGCAATAAAATAAATATGTATATGTAATAAAAAATATTATAAGCAATAAAATATATTTATGTGCAATATTTATGTAATATTTATATATGCGTTAAATAATTACATGCAATAAAAAATGTATGTGCAATAAAATATATATATTTGTTTGGAAAAAAAATATTTGTGCAATAATATATATTTTTTCGAACATATATTTTATTACACATGTATAAATATTTTTAATTGCATATATATTTGTAATTATTCAATACAAATATAAATATTGCATATAAATACATTTTATTGCATATAAATATATTTTATTGCATATAATATTTTATTGCATATAATATTTTATTGCACATATATTTACAATTATTGCATTAATATATATATTATTGCACAAATATATATATTATTGCACATATATTAACAATTATTGAATATTGTAACGTTTGACTTTTAGAATCTTAGCACGTGCATCAACTCGACTGACCTATATAGCTACTTCCACGTGAAACAACATTTAAAAACCGAACATATTTGGGACATTGTTGATACCTTTTCACTTAAAAATGCTTATTTTTGATGACTGTTGCATGATAAATAGAACATGGTTAGTGTCTTAAAATATTAGCTGTATTTTTGGCTCGGGACAGAAAGACAAGCTAAGGCTCGCCACCTTTGTCTTTCTTTACCCTCGCCAAAATACAGCTTATAGATCTATTTTAGACACTGATATATGTCCCTGACTGGAGTAAAGTTTGCTATCTTGTTGAAGGATACAGCACGATGTCATTGTCTGCTCCGCTGGCTTGCTCTTTACATGAAAAATAGAATCGGCATGCCAATATACCACGTGTCTTCTTAAATTCAAGTTCAATTCCACTAAAGTGGCATGGATGCATTGAATATGCATAGGGCCTACCTTCTGATCTAGTCAGAGATCGATACTTCCCTTCGTTTCAGCTCGATGGGGACAGAGAAATGTTACATTATCAGAGTTACTTCCCTTCGCCTGACGCTATAACTCCGACAAAAACACTAAACAGTCAAGCACAAAGTCGGTGAAACCACATGGACTAGATACGAAATTCCTAATAGTCCATGGTTCTGTATTGACAGACGAGGCTAGGACCTGTGGACAAAAATACAATTCTGTGCAAAGCGTACACATTTTCTCACTTGTATTTCTACAGGTACCTGGGTTGTGCACAAACGGGGACTTGACAATTTGTTAGTCTACATGTACATGTATTTGGACCTTCCCTAGTGTGTATAGCACATTTTCAGACGTTTTGAAGGCTAGATTAGAATTCGGTAAAAATAACACCCCCGGTGTTCATTATATATCAGAAGGGTGAAACTCTATATTCTAACCAAAGTACGCAAATTTCATGTTGGATTTGTACACACTTTGCGACACTAACGGACATTCACTATATGTTCTATACCACTAGTTATTGTTCCTATCCGCCTAATGGACATCCTATATATCGCTAGTTAATGTTCCTATCCGCCTAATGGACATCCTCTATATATCGCTAGTTATTGTTCCTATCCGCCTAATGGACATCCCCTATATATCACTAGTTATTGTTCCTATCCGCCTAATGGACATCCCCTATATATCGCTAGTTATTGTTCCTATCCGCCTAATGGACATCCCCTATATATCACTAGTTATTGTTCCTATCCGCCTAATGGACATCCCCTATATATCGCTAGTTACTGTTCCTATATCGCCTAATGGACATCCCCTATATATCGCTAGTTATTGTTCCTATCCACCTAATGGACATCCCTATTATCGCTAGTAACTGTTCCTAAATCGCCTAATGGACATCCCCTAAATATCACTAGTTATTGTTCCTATCTGCCTAATGGATATCCTCTATATATCGCTTGTTATTGTTCCTATCCACCTAATGGACATCCCCTATATATCACTAGTTATTGTTCCTATATGGACATCCCCTATATATCACTAGTTATTGTTCCTATCCGCCTAATGGACATCCCCTATATATCGCTAGTTATTGTTCCTATCCGCCTAATGGACATCCCCTACATATCGCTAGTTATTGTTCCTATCCGCCTAATGGACATCCCCTATATATCGCTAGTTATTGTTCTTATCCTCCTAATGGACATCCCCTATATATCACTGGTTATTATTCCTATCCGCCTAATGGACATCCCCTATATATCACTAGTTATTGTTCCTATATGGACATCCCCTATATATCGCTAGTTATTGTTCCTATATGGACATCCCCTATATATCACTAGTTATTGTTCCTATCCGCCTAATGGACATCCCCTATATATCGCTAGTTACTGTTCCTATATCGCCTAATGGACATCCCCTATATATCGCTAGTTATTGTTCCTATCCACCTAATGGACATCCCTATTATCGCTAGTAACTGTTCCTAAATCGCCTAATGGACATCCCCTAAATATCACTAGTTATTGTTCCTATCTGCCTAATGGATATCCTCTATATATCGCTTGTTATTGTTCCTATCCACCTAATGGACATCCCCTATATATCACTAGTTATTGTTCCTATATGGACATCCCCTATATATCACTAGTTATTGTTCCTATCCGCCTAATGGACATCCCCTATATATCGCTAGTTATTGTTCCTATCCGCCTAATGGACATCCCCTACATATCGCTAGTTATTGTTCCTATCCGCCTAATGGACATCCCCTATATATCGCTAGTTATTGTTCTTATCCTCCTAATGGACATCCCCTATATATCACTGGTTATTATTCCTATCCGCCTAATGGACATCCCCTATATATCACTAGTTATTGTTCCTATATGGACATCCCCTATATATCGCTAGTTATTGTTCCTATATGGACATCCCCTATATATCGCTAGTTATTGTTCCTATCCGCCTAATGGACATCCCCTATATATCACTAGTTATTGTTCCTATCCGCCTAATGGACATCCTCTATATATCGCTAGTTATTGTCCCTATCCGCCTAATGGACATCACCTCCGCCTAATGGACATCCCCTATATATAGCTTGTTATTGTTCCTATCCGCCTAATGGACATCCCCTATATATCACTAGTTATTGTTCCTATCCGCCGAATGGAAATCCTCTATATATCACTAGTTATTGTTCCTATCCGCCTAATGGACATCCCCTACATATCGCTAGATATTGTTCCTATCCGCCTAATGGACATCCCCTATATATCGCTAGTTATTGTTCCTATCCGCCTAATGGACATCCCCTATATATCACTAGTTATTGTTCCTATCCGCCGAATGGAAATCCTCTATATATCACTAGTTATTGTTCCTATCCGCCTAATGGACATCCCCTACATATCGCTAGATATTGTTCCTATCCGCCTAATGGACATCCCCTATATATCGCAAGTTATTGTTCCTATCCGCCTAATGGACATCCCCTACATATCGCTAGATATTGTTCCTATCCGCCTAATGGACATCCCCTATATATAGCTAGTTATTGTTCCTATCCGCCGAATGGAAATCCTCTATATATCACTAGTTATTGTTCCTATCCACCTTATGGACATCCCCTATATATCACTAGTTATTGTTCCTATCCGCCGAATGGAAATCCTCTATATATCACTAGTTATTGTTCCTATCCACCTAATGGACATTGTTCCTATCCGCCTAATGGACATCCTCTATATATCACTAGTTATTGTTCCTATCCGCCGAATGGAAATCCTCTATATATCACTAGTTATTGTTCCTATCCACCTAATGGACATTGTTCCTATCCGCCTAATGGACATCCCCTATATATCGCTAGTTATTGTTCCTATCCGCCGAATGGAAATCCTCTATATATCACTAGTTATTGTTCCTATCCACCTAATGGACATTGTTCCTATCCGCCTAATGGACATCCTCTATATATCACTAGTTATTGTTCCTATCCACCTAATGGACATTGTTCCTATCCGCCTAATGGACATCCTCTATATATCACTAGTTATTGTTCCTATCCGCCGAATGGAAATCCTCTATATATCACTAGTTATTGTTCCTATCCGCCGAATGGAAATCCTCTATATATCACTAGTTATTGTTCCTATCCACCTAATGGACATTGTTCCTATCCGCCTAATGGACATCCCCTATATATCGCTAGTTATTGTTCCTATCCGCCTATTGGACATCCCCTATATATCACTAGTTATTGTTCCTATCCGCCTAATGGACATCCTCTATATATCGCTAGTTATTGTTCCTATCCGCCTATTGGACATCCCCTATATATCACTAGTTATTGTTCCTATCCGCCTATTGGACATCCCCTATATATCACTAGTTATTGTTCCTATCCGCCTAATGGACATCCCCTAAATATCACTAGTTATTGTTCCTATCCGCCTAATGGACATCCTCTATATATCACTAGTTACTGTTCCTATATATATCGCCTAATGGACATCCTCTATATATCACTAGTTATTGTTCCTATCCGCCTAATGGACATCCTCTATATAGGCCTAGCGCTTGTTACTGGGGTCCAGTAATTTAGTGATAATGCCAAAGGCCCCCAGCGGGTCCAGGGACAGCCCCTTATCCGAACTTTTGTATTCACCTCACTGAATCTTGTCGAATTTTCCATCCGAAGCGAAGATAGACATATTGGATATTTTGCTGTACTCATGAAATATTAAGACTAGTTTTTGGCAAAATACTCACTTGGCGTTAGCTATTCGTGGTCACAACAGAAAACGCTATTTAAAATTGCGCTGATCAGTCCTTTCAAAATGGCGCCGTCAAGTTGACGTGAGTAACGTCACAAAACAGATGACGTCATGACTTATGTTACTGATTCCCGCACTTTTTGACACTATTAATTTTTCGATGTTTTTTAATATAAAATGCAATAAAAAGAAAATTGAATGGTTTCCCGTTTAATATAACATATACATGTACATGTATTTCACTTGTATGACAGAATATATCGATATTCTGTAATACTCGTTCAATTTTATTGCAAAAGTCACTGCCAAATATTTCAGTATTATCATCAGCAAAAAAATCTAGTTTTTCTTCTTCTCAGAAATAGCATTGACATCTATCAAGAATAAAAATGGACCTAACACTGAACCTTGAAGCACTCCTGCTTTTAAGAACTGTCTATTCGAAAGTAATCCCTAAATAAAACCATTTTGTTGTCGGGCCGGAAGATAATTAATCAAACACTTCAATCAATGCACTGTCATACCATTTTAAGCTTTTCATTTAGACCCATATGTCAAAATCTGTCTGTCGTTTAAGCTTTTTAATCTGTCACAAAAGATAATACAAGTACAACTGACGTATCCCCCCCCCCCCCCCCCCCCCTCCATATTTAACAGATATATATCATGATAGATTTAGATAGTACATGCAGAGTATAATGATTAGACACAAACCAAGACTGTCTTGAATAGAAAAGTTGTGTATAGAAGACAATGTCACATTGATTAATATTTGACGAGGTTTGTATATAGTTTTTGTATTGTGTCGTATGGTGACCACTACCATCTGTACTTGAGCCTTGCCTAATTTAATACTTTCAAAACGTCTCCGAATAGTTTTAAGAATTAGTTCCATGTTCAAGGGATGGAACTCTAGCATTACTGTGATCTACACGGTCTGTGATAGCAAAAAATATTTAAAAGCTCAGCCTTTTCGAAATCACCATGAATAACATCACCATTTTGTGGATTTTCCACTTGCTTTAATTATTTACTTCAACGTTTTAAGTAGTAACTAGGCCTGTAGGCGGCGTATTCGTTATTCACTTGAGCTGTCTATCTCAAGTGCATGAGCGTTATTTTATAAGACGACAAACCTACCTAATCAAAAGCAACATATCATTTGACTCAACTTACGGCATATCAATTATCAAAGCATATATTTTATCGTACCTGAAAGAAACATAAATCAATGTAGGTGTATAGGTCTGTAGCTAAACTGTATGGTACTACATCTTTGTATATTGATTAATGCAAAAATATTATTCCTGAATTTAGCCTGTCCGGATTTGGTTCAGTAACTACAACGTAAGGTAACACTTCCTTTGAACGGACGGGCTTACCACGAGGACAGCCGTGTGCGGACTTTTTTTCCAACGAAACATTCAGTAATAGACTCGTCGATCAGTTTTATTTACCTCACGGACCAACTTATAGTCATAGTCAGCTTATATGTGTTATATATTATTTTTACGGATTTTCACATTCTAGTTTCGAAGTTAATAATAGGTCAAACATAAGGTAACTCGGGCTACTGGTGTTTACTATTTTGTACTAACAGACTAAAGAAAAACCTCATTGCTGGAAGAACATGGGTCTGTTCAAAAGAAATAAAGGGGATGCAGTAGTGACCAAACCTGAGGAGGGAAAAGGGAAAGTTGAATTAAAACGACAAATTTCTCTTCTACATGGCGTGGCGATCATCGTTGGAATTATCATCGGATCTGGGATATTTGTTTCTCCGGTCGGAATTCTCAAACGCGTTGATTCGGTGGGATTGTCATTCGTTATGTGGATTGCATGTGGGATCTACAACACATTATGTGCGATATGTTATGCAGAATTGGGGACCACGTTTCCGCAGTCAGGAGGTGAATATGTCTACATTAAAAGGGCCTTTGGAGAGACTGCAGGCTTTGTCTGTTTATGGATTAATTTCCTGCTTATATGCCCTGTCGGGATAGCTGCTTCAGCCTTGATTTTTTCACTCTACATTCTTAAACCATTTTTCCCGAACTGTGATGGGGTACCAATGACAGGCCTTGCTCTACTGGCAGCAGTCATCATCAGTAAGTATACAACATCTGTAACATGTTATTTTCAGGATTGTAGAATATGAACAAAAAATAAATGAATAAATAAAATCCTGTTTTTGCAACTTCATGAATGATGAATTGTTGTGGATAAGTATTTTACTGAGATACAAAATTATTTATTCTTGAATGGGTGTCTCAAAAATAGATGCCTGTTCATGGTCTCAAGTTGTAAAAATCAACATTGGCTGTACAAAGACAGACTGTTTGCTGTTGCTGCAATCAATTATGGAGATTTTTGCGGACAATTAGATTGATATTAAAGTTTGAGACTATTTTAAACTGAACTGCATTTACACAGGGGGTTGGAGACGCAACCATGGCCGAAACATGCAAGTCAATAACTCTAGAAAAAAAAAATCAGACCATTGAAAGAACGACCATGTAGGGCTCCCTGTTGTAAGTACACACAAACAGCATTTCGTTAAAAATTGTACCTTTACATTTCTATTTACAAGTCACCTAGATTGCATTCATATGGTGTATTTTATTTGTTGTAAGATGCTTGATACTTTTATAAACAATTGAACTTTGACTTGATTAAGAATTAAAAATAGAACATTAAACAAGACTACAGGGGGCTTGGGGTGTCAGTCTATGACCTTGGGGCATATAATAAATTGCCTCTTGCTGCTGAATTAGTGACCCAGTCCAGATTGGTACTGATCTACAATAGGTGTGTCATGGCTTAGCTGAATAATAATAACAAGCTGTGTGAAAGCATTGGAAATGGTTAAGAATAGAACCTGTTCGGAAATAAGGTGGAAATATATGCATTTGCATGTTGCCTTGGCTTCAAACCTACCTTTTAAGCACAAATAGTGTGTAGACTGTGTACTTCATATGCGTAGCTGAAAGGAGAATGATATGGCAATTGTTATACTGTTTATTGTAAAGAAAAGCGTACAGTGTGTAATAGATATATATATAGGTCATGTAAATCTGACTTTGTTAATGTTGAGACAATCAGCAGAATCTTTTTAACATAAGAATTTTGTTGTACACCATCAAAATTGTGCAGAAACAATTTAAGGAGCCCTGGTAATTTGAAAAGGACAATGAAAATTGCTCTTCTGATTCATGAATACTACTGGTACCGTAATTCATGATAACAGAGTAATGTGTTAATTATGGTGTTGTGCAAATAGTCTGTGATTCCTGAATTCATAAATATATCTGTACTACTTAACATATACATTTACCTGCTAAACCATTCGGTTATAATAATAGGACCGACATGCATAAGACTAACAAAATTTTAAGAAGTTTTTTAACAGGCTAGTGTAGCCAATTGTTTTTAATGCCAAGTCCTGAAGTTTTTGATGGGTTACAACAAATATATGTATATCAAGAGCTTAGCAGGGTGTTTAATGCATGAGTGAACAGTGAGGTTTTGATTGAAGGATTATATATATGGCTTTGTTCTGAATGAGACGCTTTGAATAGTATGTTCCATATATATAGTATTGACATACTGTTTAGATCCCCACCCCATATATCCATATATAGCGTTGCTGAGCACCAAAAGATAATGTCCAACTTCCTGTTGTAAAAATAGGTCCTGGGGTCTTTCCCCACTCCCTCGAGGACTTAAGTTTCTTTGTACAGAGTATATCTTTGAAATCATTTAGATCCCCACCCTATAATCATACAGGGTTCGCATTGAAGCCATCCCCATAGCCTTTTGAAGCATAGAAATTTGAAAGTTTTTTCTGGAAGCTCCATTCAAATTATTCACAGGGACCCCATTTTATCTGAAAAGGACACCATTTATGAAATGCCCAGTGCAAACCCTGATCATATAATATATATAGCATTGCTGGGCATTAAGAGATAAGGCCAAGCAAAAAAATATTCCTGTTTCCGGTAACCCGACCGACCCTATGAAAACACTGCCGACTCGTGTTTTTTTTATTAGCTTGGGGGGAAAAAGCTAAAAAAAATCCCGGATTATTTGCGCTAAATCCGGGTTTTATATAGGGTTTCCGACTTCCCGTCTATTTTTTTACAAATTCAATTTTATTTCGGAATGCCTCTTATTTGTACCATCCGCTAAGCTATTACTGTCCGGAATATCTCGGGGATTTTTCCGCTTCGATAAAAACAACAACAATGGCAGCGGCTCTCATATCATGTTCGCCGCACATTTTAGCACTTAAGTTTGCCAAATGTTCGCACATGAGCCAGAAGAACATGATGACAGCTATTATCCCATCATCAACTCCACTGCAGTGTATATATGATGAGCACCACAAAGAACAATTTAAAGGCTTCCAAGTTAAAATCGAGGCTCAATTGGACTTGTCCCCATCCTCAGAATCGTTCGAGGTTGATGGGTCAATGACTGGGCGATGTTCAAAACCAAGTCGGCTTTACAGGGGTCGACATTAACTTTTTTCTGCACTTGTCCCTTTGGACATTGGACAAGTGATAAGATAAATTCACTTGTCCGAATGAAATAATCACTTGTCCTACATGTGTTTCTACTTTCCATCTGTTATGTGTAAACAGCGAGATGATTTATTATAAAGTAGAGGTAAGCACTGCAAGCCATAATTTTGACTCATAATAATTACTAACAACAATAAAACAGCAAGAAAGTATTATTACAAGTTATTTAAGTTTTACTAAACCATCCTTTTTTTACCTAAAAGCAGATAAATGAAGTACTTTAAAATAATTAACTTTCATGAAGAACTGTTCGACTAAACTATAAACAAACTTACTACTGTGAAAACATTAAAACATGTCACCGTTTTCTAGGGCACGGCAGTCTGCTTCATCTGTAGCCTCCTTAATTATATCAAAACTGATTCATTTTTATTACGATTCCAGCAGACGGTATCTGTCGTAGTATCAATGCTCTCACATGTACAGCATTCGCATGCATTTCAAACATACTAGTGATACCGATTACATGTTTTCGAGAGCCCTCAGAAGTCTACCATCATTTCTATGTAGTTCCGAATGAAGCTTTAATAAGCATGATCAACTCACTTCCGTTCGATGGTTAACACAATTTAAAGGAGTTTTTACTCACTTTACAGTGAGTATTGAATCAGTTTTGACTTCAGAATATAACATAAATAAAACACAAAGACAGATTTGTTACTTGTCCCGTCGGACAAGTACTTTAATGATTTCACTTGTCCGACATCAATTTCGTCTGGTACCGGACAATTGGACAAGCGTTAATGTCGACCCCTGCTTTATTTCCCACTAAAATTATTTTTTTATGCAGCGTTCACCCATGAATTTTTTTGACCCTATTTCTATTATTGCTCTTTAAATTTTAGGTCCAGCCATCCATATTGGTTTGTGTTGCAGTAACCAAATTTAGACATGATTATTTTCTGCTTTTTGTAAAATTTCGATGTTCACTTCTGTGACCAGTAGATTCGTGTGGCTTTTGTGCTCAGCGTTTCTTTGTGCGAGAATAATGGCAAAACCCCTGTTGTTGCCCGCCCGAAGTTGCAGAAAAAATGAACTATTTGAAATTATTAAAAAAAACACCTTAAGTTAAAAAAAGTGTTATGTTAATACTTTAGCAATTGCCATATGACATATTTTCAAATGTACAATAGTCAACATAAGATATTGGTCGATAAATGTGGTTTCATAAAAAAAAAAAAAAAAAAAAAAAAAAAACCTACCTACCTACCTTTCTTTCTTCAAGGGCGTTACCAGAAACACATATATTATTTTATTTGGCCTAAGCACAGTTCTGTTAAAAAAAAGGTCCTGGGGTCTTTAATTTCCCCACCCTTAAAGATTAGTTACTTTGTGATATCTGAAATTGTTGAGGTCCTGACTAATGAAGTAGAGTGTGTTTACATGTACACTTTATTATCTAATAATATTACACCAAAACAAGGGAATAATGTCACATGGAAGGAACAACGTGTGGTGAAGTTTAATTTGATGTTCATGATAATTTCACAGTAAATTGTTTTAGGGAATTGACCTCTAGTATGAGTTTGCAATTGTGTGAATTTAAATAGCCTGTCTTGTGTAACATGTTGACAGGTGACAGATGTGCTAATTGTATACATTATTAATGTTTATCTTAATTAATATCTTAATATAAATTCCTATATGTGGTACTACATTCAGAAATGAACTGAATTGAAAAATAAGCATTTTGCAGGAAACTGTAAAGAGATGATATCTTTGGTTTTTATTATTTGATAAAAAATATTTTGAAAATAATTACATTTGCATGTATACATGTAGACCAGATATACACGCTGTCAGTATATTAATATTATTGTATGCAAAAATGCTGTTGATTCTGGAGATTTCATGTTTTTAGCTCACCATCAATCATCCTCTTTTACACAAATTTTTGTGAGATAAAAAAGGTTTCAAGTGACCCATTTTTAACCGAACATTAATGTTCGGTTATTGTGATCAAGAACTGGACTGAGAAATATAACCATATATGGTAGCCACATTCACCAATACGCCATCTACTGTCAGTTTCAATGAAATATGGCTGCCCCCATTGCCTTACGCTTCAAATAATTTACTTGCAAAAACATCTTCGTTTTATATAGTAGTTTTACCGAAAAGGTTGAAATGTATTCAGTAGGTGTTTTCAAGATGCATACGATTTGAGAAATGCATAACGCTAGCGAAATGAGAAGACTAAATGAACCTGAACTTTGCGAATAACTCCAGGTCAATATATTTATGTAAACAACTATTGCGCAGGCGCATTCGTCTCCGGATGTTTAGAAAGTTTTGCTCTTCTGTGTTCTTTCCAAAACGGCTGACATTATAGCATAGGTCTGCAAATTTGTCCGCGATTTACTTAAATGTGTAATATATATATTCTAGAATGTTACATCATTATCAACTAGGTGTGTATTTCTATAATTTAGAGAAAGAAATATATCAATGACGGCATACGAGACGATACATTGTATCATACTAACTTATACTGTAGTTACTGTACGTGTTTGCGAGAAAGAACTGTACATATGTATAGGCTTACAATTAGGTGGTATTTGTGGTCAGGGTGACTGGTCATAGCGTTAAAACTGTCATCGATTTCCATATACCATTTTCCTTTGACGAAAATGACCCAATAAATCAAATGCAAATGATAATATCTTGCTATGTGCACGGGATTGCTTGTTGTAGGCGATACTTGGAACGTATTTACTGTTGTAAGGGAGGTAACTGCAAGATTTACGGAAATCAAAAATAAACCAATTTGATTGGTCGATTCTTCCTTCACTTTGGCATGGGGTTTACAATCGAAGTGACAGATAACTACGGCAATATTCAGATGATATCAACAATAACATTTTTGGATACGTGTGGTTGGCAGTTGTTGTCATGTTTAAAATGAACAATTATATAGCTTGTTTTTATTTCGGCAAAGACGAGAATATTTACTGAAATGGACCACACGTGAAGCAGACTTGGAAATACCGAAACGAAGAAAAATCGGCTTAATTATAATATAAATTGGCATTATTTTCAGAGGATTGACCAAAATATATGTTCTGCAATGCCTGATTGTATCATATATAAAATATTAGAGGTTTATTTGACCGAATTTTAAATTAACCATTCATTTGCGAATCGCGGCCCGATTGTCGTTAGAGTTGAATTACCGAAATGGCCGATAGTCGACCCATAATCGATATTTTTACGAGAATTTTTTTTTTCTTTTACCTGAAAGTATTTTGAAATAATTTGCAAAATACCGAATTCACGACCAAATTTTCGATTGCGACGAACTTCTGTGACGGTGTTAAGTTCATGTTAAGTTATATCTGATTAAAATCAGCTGTTACATGGCTACGTTTACTATGCACTACACGTCTACTAGGTATTTTTTTTTTAAAGACGGAAATCAGGATTATCTAAAAACAAATGCAAAAATACTTGTGATATTCACTTAATTTGATATTCAGTCGTTAATTGTTATTTGTAGTTTTATAACTTCTGATATATTGTGATTGATACTCTATATAATATTGCTGTGGAACTTGTGTTATTTTTCAAACAAATTCATTTTAATATTTCGTTAATTTAGAATTTTCATCAAGTCATAATCAAGACTTGAAATTCTCACTACACCATACTTCAAACACAGAGTAATCGATGAATTAATAAACTGAAAATTGAAGTCAAGCAAATGAGTTAATATTTACCTTAAATATTTTTTCAATATACAACAAATGTTCAGATGACTATTTGTGCCATGCTGTTACAAGATTTCAGTTACATTAATTCTAAAATTGAATTAGTATGTAAATATATGTTATCCTGTCAATATCCACAAAGCGAGTGGTCTACTGTACTCAAAGTCATGCCAGTAGATAGCAGTACATATACTTACTGCTTACATCTAGTGCTTACTTGTGTGAACTATTAATCAATAACAAAATGGTTCATATATTTCTATATATGACTTCACAAATTATGTGGTGTCTGAAGATCTGAATGAAGTGAATAAACGATGTATTAAATTATTTTTATGAAATATTCAAGTCACAGATCACTCTCTTTTTTAAAATATTGATTTCAGGTCCATTTTGGTAATTCAAATATGACGGCAATCAGGCCTCGAATGGCGAATGATTACAAAAATTTTAAATACGTCTCGGTCAAATAAACCCCTAATATTTTACATATGATTAATTTTGACATTGGAGAACATATAATTGTGTCCATTCTCTAATATAAGCACTGGTAGAAAGTACAGAATAGAGCTTGATAAATATATAATCAAAATTACTAATTACCCCGGTAAATATAACATTTTACGTAAACCTCCCATGACTGATGGTGAACTTAAACTTGCAAATCTCCTGTGTCATTCCAATTTTGATATGTGTAAAGATATAGATATGGAATGATTCACAAATTTGCATACAGTTATGGAATCTTATAACACCCCGAAAACTGTTCTCTCCACATAAAGGATGTGATTTGTGCAATTACATTTCTGAACTGTGTGGTTCACTATGATTGGATGGTCAACATTGGAAAGGGACAATAAATAGGGAATGTGTCATCCCATCGAATGGACTGTAACCTTTATCAGTTTGAAGTTGAAAATGAAGCTTGAAGTTTTCTTTTCCTGTTTGCTGAATTATTTGATGAAGATAGTCTTTATATGGTTGTTATTCTTTATCACATTGTGTACAATGCTGTAATTATACCAGAAGTATATCTTCTCATATAAAGATTTATTAACATCAAATGATTCCTGAACAAAAGGAGTCAAGTTTTTTGTTTTGAAGTACCATACATGCTTGAGTACAGTTTCAATAGGATACATTCCTAATCCGGGCCTTGATTAGCAGCTCTGGTTTTGGTTTTCAGTAGTTCTTTATGTGTGTTTCATCATATTAAGTTGAAATATGCTTAACTAATGATGGAACTAGCCTAAATTTAGTGCATATTAGAAGTTGGCATCAATAAGGTCACAGAGTCCTGGCTGTATTATAACTGATGATGGCTTCCCGAAAGAAAGAAGACATATTTTATTTTCATCCATCCAAGATAGATCAATAAACTTCCAATTTTAATCAGGACCTTACAGAAATATGCATGTGTTCAATCATATCAGAACAGCTGCAAACATTTCAAATAATTTGCAATTAATTCCTAAACCAATATCAGTAAATTTATCGACTTTAAACTTAGAAGATTACTGATTTTGCATTAAACAATAATGTTCGTTTACAGTACTTCCAGTACTTTGATTGGTTAATGAAAACATTTTTAGCTACAAAATAATTGATAGGAACGAACATGGAAATTGACAATTTTTTGCATAATTTTAGGTGCATTTCAATCTGATGAGTTTCTCTAGTGCATATTGACACATAGAGGAAATGATCGACTTAGAGTTTCAAAGACAACTTGTACATATTTTACACCTTTGTTACAGTTTGTGTACACATGCTGTCCTGGTCATTTGTCTGATGAAGGTGACAGTGTACATATATATATACTAGTCATCGAAACATATCATGTATAAACATTCATTGGTTGTGTTACGAAAATCCTTACTTGTGTCATAAAGAATTTTTTTAATGAGTCACTAGCTAGCCTAGGGTTCAATAATTAGCTTTTTGGCTAGTGACATATGAATTATTGAATTTGAATTCTGTATACTTGAAAACAATAAAACTATAATTAACTGAGAAAAAGTCCAGTTTACATACAGAATTGTCTACCTGAACATTATACAAATTATCTCTGCCTATAGTTTGAAACATGTAAATTGGGATCATACAGATCTAGATCAAATTTATTGGTCTTATTTTGTTTTGCATTTTTAATGTTCTAGAGCTCATGCCTGTCTAATGCATGTATTAAACTTTAATGTACGTAAGTTTATACACATAGTGTCATCCTGGTCCTGATGCTGAGTTTACAGTGGTCCTGTTATGCTGTGGTGGTCAGTTGTCTGGTTTTAATTGATTTGATATAAATTATGTTCTGACACTCTGAATAGGTATATAATTAGTATGCCCCCACCCCTGGTAGCTCTCCTCCATATGTAATATAATCTGCATATATGGTACCTTATCAGAGTCATACAATATTATCATGCAATTATAGGCCTTGACCCCCACAAGGCCTATAATCTTACCTACCCCTCATTGATCACCCCCTACCCCTCACCCCCTACCCCTCACCCCCTACATATACCCATACACCAGTACACTAGATAATAATATTGCATCATGCACTCCTAGTACTAGATAATAATATTGTATCATGCACTCCTAGTACTAGATAATACTATTGTATCATGCACTCCTAGTACTAGATAATAATATTGTATCATGCACTCCTAGTACTAGATAATAATATTGCATCATACACTCCTAGTACTAGATAATAATATTGCATCATACACTCCTAGTACTAGATAATAATATTGCATCATACACTCCTAGTACTAGATAATAATATTGCATCATACACTCCTAGTACTAGATAATAATATTGCATCATACACTGGCTTGATTGACTGTAAACATTGCATCATACAGGAACTATATACATGTATGCATTATATAAATAGCACAATGTTGCATTGCTATATTTTCTAATTAATTGGACTATATACAATGTATATATTGCTCCTTAGGCCTATAGCTATATATATATAGCTATCTGTTACTGGTGTTTCCTTCGAAGATCAGTCAGATCATCATGATCACTATTCAGAGAAGTTCTTACCAATCAATTGTACACATTTGAGCCTATAACTAGAAAGGCAGATCTACCATATTTCCTCTCATATACTTATAATTAGCTCTTCCATACTTTCAAATTCTGAACTATTTTTTCCTGGTGATTATACTAAGAAAGAAAACAGCATAAAGCTCACTTTGAATTAGGTCTATATATATGCTGTAGCAGTACTAGCACATGTCTATCTACGTAGCATATTGTCTATCTATGGTAGTTATCAAGATAGAATTTCTGATAATTGCTCGAGATCAAGTGATCATGAATGGTCTGTACGGTATATATATACACCACAATTATGCACAATTACAGTACAATTTGTTTTACATACCTGGTATATACAATTGTAACATTATAAACTTAATTACATGGTATGTGTATCGCTTTCTTCACACACAACTACGTATATACATGTTATATGGAGTAAACTAGCCAGCTGCATGGTTTACCAATAAAATTATTAATTACATCATTAAAGAAAAATACAATTTGAATACGTGTCCATATTTTGATTTCATCAAATTGTGTACCAGGTATATAATTAAGGCTACCATGAGATAGAGGTTATAGATTGAAAACTAACATTTATATTAATTTTAAATTGGTTCAAATGCATAGCTAATGGCAAATTATTTTCTTCATCAATTCTAAAATAACAGATAGATTTTTAAGTAACTGAGTGAATATTTTGGTCTACAGTGCTTTTGATATTGCTGTGTTGTTGCAGCTCTCCTCCAATCGCAATAGTTGCCCTTATAAACAATTGCTTTTGTTTCTTTAGAGGTATAGTAAAACTCTCTTAAAAGGAATAAGTTTGAAATAATTGAATTTCCTCTACTGATAAAGTTAGCTAAAAATAATGATGATATATTTCCAGAAGGTCTAAGCGATGATGACATGCATGGTGACTTCTAGTGACATTTACAAGAAAGACAAGCTGATAGGCTTTTAATGTCACAAGGAGTACTGACAGTGCTTAAATAATAATTTATAATATTGTTTGTTCAATTTTCTCAAAATAGCAGTTAATAATTTTTTCCCAATTTGATCCTTAGTGTTGATTTCCAGAACTCCCTGATAAAGTCCTGGTCTGTGTGAGTGATTCAGGCCCACTTATAAGACTCGCTTCAGTTTTGTTTTTAATCTGATGACAATACCCTCTCTTCTACAGCTTGGCTAGGAAGGGAAAGTGGCTGGATTAACGATCCTCAAGTCTTTATTTACAATCTAGATTTGTCAATGTGGCCTGGCTAGAGGTAGTTTAAACAGATACACCTAAAGTAGCTGGCAACACAGTTATTTACATTTCTGATTAACTATTTCTATAGACCAACACCAACAGGAAGCAGAGTATTATACCATAAAATGTTAAGATATAATGATTTATCATATAATGATTTATCATAGAGATAACTAAACAGTATGGTATTTGACAATTTAAAGTTAAAAATCAATCTTTGTTTTTTAATCACTCTTCTTTCAGTGGAAGAAACTGGAGTACCTGTAGAAAACCCATGTGGTTGGTACATGTACAGGGGACCCCATATATCTTGTCACATCCGATTGAGGAATCAAACCCTGGCCGCCTTTAGCTAGGCGATTGTCAAGTGTGCTACCACTGTGCCACCCACGTGACCACCCAATTGAATTAATATTTACAATAACCACTACTGACTAGTATTGTATATAATATCTCTACTCAATAACTGAATTTTGCGTTAGATAGTATTTGTCAAGTTTCGTTATTTTGCTTGCTTTAGAGAGTGTGTTATATACATGTGTGTAATGGTATGAATTATAATTATATCGGTTGTGTTCTCCGCCATCTTGTTCAAATGAATTGTAATGTACGTTTATGTATTATGTAATTCCTATATGTTGTGCTACATTCGGAAATAAACTAAACTAAACTAAGACTGACATAAATTGTATGTACATATATATAGACTTAATTAGCAAGGCCAGTCACAGGTGTTTGTGATGTTTTGGTGACACACTCATCATCAAACAAATAACCAGTAAACAAAAGGATAATCCACATATTAAAATTAGAAATTTTCTGTCTATGCTGTGGTCAGTTTGGACAGGCATAATTGGTGGGTAAATCTTCGACCAGTGTGAATTAGACACCTTAAATAATTAGTATAGTGCATTGAGAAATCCGGAATTGAAGGATCATTGGATCGTAGAGTCATTGTATATTCGGTAATTATCTAGATACATATATAAGCATTTGTATATACATGCATATATGTACATCAGTTTATCAGTAATCTACAGTATACCAGGCCCATGGTTTCATCAACATTCCATAACTTTAGAAATCCTTACTTTAAATTGCATTTGTCCATTGGAAAGAATTATTGGACTTTAATAAGGAGAAAATCTTAGCTATGGAAATTTCCTTAAATTCCTTAATGCTTTTCTAGATGGGAAATTTTAAGTTAAGGTATACGTATTTCCTTAAGTTGACGGATTACCTTCAAGTAAGTTAATGGATTTAATTTCCTTAAAGTAAGTTATGGAACGTTGACGAAACCAGGATCTGGTAGTTTAATTACATCATCACTTAATAAAATCTGTCGGTCATTATGATGTCCAAATTCTCCTGAAATGATGAAGGATCAACTCAATGTGTCTAGGTGCCATGCATGCTGTACAGGTTTATTCCACTTAGTCCACTTTCTAATTTGATAACAAATTTTGTCTCAAGGTGGAAGGGGAATATATGGGGGGGCGGTGCACGTGGCTACCTCAACAAACTTCAGAACTCTAGATAAACACACATAACTCTAGATAGACAGAGTGGAAAAAAAAAATCACAACTCCAGATGGACTCTAAAAATGAAGATGGGCACTAGTACTATATAACAGTAACTAAGTAACCTCAAAAATGAAGATAGACATTTATCAACCCCAGGAATATAGATGAAAGATTTAGCCAACCTCATAACTCTAGATGGACACTGTTACATGCGAGGGGTTCTTCTCAAAAAGTCAGCTTTAGGTGGTGATATAGGCTAATCGATCAATGCTCAGGTCATAGACATGGATAGGCAGCTGGGATGCATTGGACATCTGAACTGTTTCAGATCTGGTTTCTAGAACATATCTGACCATATAGTCATCACATGTACAGCTCACAGCCAGTGGTCATTATAGCTAAGCCAGTAGATAAATAACTAATGCAATCTGGGGTGAAAATCTGAACTGTGTGGTTTGATCCCTACCCAGGACAGTGATTCTTGTGAAGCTCATGCAGTGATCAGGGGCACAGGTACTTGGGGTCAGGAACTAAAGTTATAATGGAATTGTCTAATTTTAATTTGTAACACACATTTCATGTCTATTTATGCACCGATACAACATTGGAATCGATTATAAAGCGCTTTTTAAAAAAACACCCCTTTCTGGTTTAATAACAACCAGAAATGGGTGTTTTTTTAAAAAGCGCTTTATAATCGATTCCAATGTTGTATCGGTGCATAAATAGACATGAAATGATGTTACAAATTAAAATTAGACAATTCCATTATAACTTTAGTTCCTGACCCCAAGTACCTGTGATCAGGGGCTGCCTCTCTATGCTGTCAAAGTGGTACTTATAATTACTGTCCCTGAAACTTTACCCCAGCAACTCTGAATAGAATGTGGCAGGTCTTTTGTATTTCTGTATATAGTGTTCAGTTAGTTATCGGTTGGTTAATTGCTGGCATAGTTTTACATTACTTTTACAATGTTACAGACATGTGCTCAGTCAATGCTGTTCAGTGACTCTTTATAATGCCACCAGAAAATAAATTTTTGTCCCAAAATGACCCAGCATGATCACCGCTGATAAATTAACAAACAAGCATTCTTTTGACCCAGGAAGATTTTTAGCCTCTCAAGGGTGATACAAATCACCATACCTCGTACATCATGCATGTATGGTACTTTATGTGATACAGGTCTTAGAATACATTGTATTGAAGCTAAGTAATACAATGCAAACAGGTGGTTCTTTTTCTTTTAAACCTTTTTCTGTTGATTTGACTTGGGTCATTTCCAACCATATAAGCCATAAATCTGACCATAATTTTGAACATTTATATTTATGTTATTGTTATGACGGTCATAGAATTATGATTTACAAAAACTATATTCAAGATATTAATATAAAACAACCCAAGATTATACTATATACCCTACTATCAGAATTAACGGTTTGTTATGATCTGCAAGTCAATGAATGTACCTATATATACACATTAACAAAACCTAACAACCAAGTTTTATTCTGTGGTCTGGAAATGGTTCAAGAATTTGGTAAACAATACTACAGATAACATATATGTGTATAATATACACAAATGTTCTGTAAATCCACATTGCTCACTGCTCAGTAGACAAACAAAGGGTGTACGTATGTTTGTAAATAAACCCTCACTCAATATTACGCAGAAATCTGGTATTGGTATTTAAACATACTGCTGATTGGTCAAGGATCCTGTCATTCATGGCTCTATAATAATAATTTTATCAGATTAATGTGTTTGATTTTAGCCAATATACAATGTATATAATACCTTGGTATACATGTTTATATAAATAATTATTTTGTAAAGTTAAAGGCAGGTAACTGCCTGCATGTAGTGAAAAGAGAAAGGGAGTACGACATCATTAAGTACTATTGAAGGTATATATTAGGTCAGCCAGGAATATTCCAGACATATTAGTGGATATTTGACCATCTGATGATCGTCCACCTCATGAAAGATAAGTCCCATCCATATTATATATAATTGACCAAATAAGAACAACAGTTAGAAAATTGGCATGTTAAGTCAATACAACAGTTTAATAAAAATGTAAGAGAGAGTGAGACTAGGGAAGACAGAGAAAAGATACCATCAGGGATGATTGTCTGTCCTCTGTGAGAAGGGATACCATCAGGGAAGGTTGTCTGTCCTCTGTGAGAAGGGATATCATCAGGGAAGGTTGTCTGTCCCCTGTGAGAAGGGATACCATCAGGGAAGGTTGTCTGTCCCCTGTGAGAAGGGATACCATCACAGAAGGTTGTCTGTCCTCTGTGAGAAGGGATACAATCAGGGAAAAGTTGTCTGTCCTCTGTGAGAAGGGATACCATCAAGGAAGGTTGTCTGTCCTCTGTGAGAAGGGATACCATCAAGGAAGGTTGTCTGTCCTCTGTGAGAAGGAATACCATCAGGGACAGTTGTCTGTCCTCTGTGTTGTCTGTCCTCTGTGAGAAGGGATACCATCAGGGATGATTGTCTGTCCTCTGTGAGAAGGGATGCCATCAGGGAAGGTTGTCTGTCCTCTGTGAGAAGGGATAACATCAAGGAAGGTTGTCAGTCCTCTGTGAGAAGGGATACCATCAAGGAAGGTTGTCTGTCCTCTGTGAGAAGGGGAGTTTGTCTGCTGTATGAGAAGGGAACCATGAGGGAAGGTTGTCTGTCCTCTGTGAGAAGGGATACCATCAGGGAATGTTGTCTGTCCTCTGTGAGAAGGGATACCATCAAGGAAGGTTGTCCTCTGTGAGAAGGGATACAATCAGGGAAAAGTTGTCTGTCCTCTGTGAGAAGGGATATCATCAGGGATGGTTGTATGTCCCCTGTGAGAAGGGATATCATCAGGGAAGGTTGTCTGTCTTCTGTGAGAAGGGATACCATCAAGGAAGGTTGTCTGTCCTCTGTGAGAAGGGATATCGATACCATCAGGGAAGGTTGTCTGTCCTCTGTGAGAAGGGATACCATCAAGGAAGGTTGTCTGTCCTCTGTGAGAAGGGATACCATCAGGGATGGTTGTCTGTCCCCTGTGAGAAGGGATATCATCAGGGAAGGTTGTCTGTCTTCTGTGAGAAGGGAACCATCAGGGAAGGTTGTCCGTCCTCTGTGAGAAGGGATATCATCAGGGAAGGTTGTCTGTCCTCTGTGAGAAGGGATACCATTAGGGAAGGTTGTCTGTCCTCTGCGAGAAGGGATACCATCAAGGAAGGTTGTCTGTCCTCTGTGAGAAGGGATACCATCAGGGACGGTTGTCTGTCCTCTGTGTTGTCTGTCCTCTGTGAGAAGGGAAACCATCAGGGATGATTGTCTGTCCTCTGTGAGAAGGGATACCATCAAGGAAGGTTGTCTGTCCTCTGTGAGAAGGGATACCATCAGGGATGGTTGTCTGTCCCCTGTGAGAAGGGATATCATCAGGGAAGGTTGTCTGTCTTCTGTGAGAAGGGAACCATCAGGGAAGGTTGTCCGTCCTCTGTGAGAAGGGATATCATCAGGGAAGGTTGTCTGTCCTCTGTGAGAAGGGATACCATTAGGGAAGGTTGTCTGTCCTCTGCGAGAAGGGATATCATCAAGGAAGGTTGTCTGTCCTCTGTGAGAAGGGATACCATCAGGGACGGTTGTCTGTCCTCTGTGTTGTCTGTCCTCTGTGAGAAGGGAAACCATCAGGGATGATTGTCTGTCCTCTGTGAGAAGGGATACCATCAGGGAAGGTTGTCTGTCCTCTGTGAGAAGGGATACCATCAAGGAAGGTTGTCTGTCCTCTGTGAGAAGGGATATCATCAGGGAAGGTTGTCTGTCTTCTGTGAGAAGGGATACCATCAGGGAATGTTGTCTGTCCTCTGAGAAGGGATACCATCAAGGAAGGTTGTCTGTCCTATGTGAGAAGGAATACAATCAGGGAAAAGTTGTCTGTCCTCTGTGAGAAGGGATACCATCAGGGAAGGTTGTCTGTCCTCTGTGAGAAGGGATACCATCAAGGAAGGTTGTCTGTCCTCTGTGAGAAGGGATACCATCAGGGATGATTGTCTGTCCTCTGTGAGAAGGGATGCCATCAGGGAAGGTTGTCTGTCCTCTGTGAGAAGGGATAACATCAAGGAAGGTTGTCAGTCCTCTGTGAGAAGGGATACCATCAAGGAAGGTTGTCTGTCCTCTGTGAGAAGGGGAGTTTGTCTGCTGTATGAGAAGGGAACCATGAGGGAAGGTTGTCTGTCCTCTGTGAGAAGGGATACCATCAGGGAATGTTGTCTGTCCTCTGTGAGAAGGGATACCATCAAGGAAGGTTGTCCTCTGTGAGAAGGGATACAATCAGGGAAAAGTTGTCTGTCCTCTGTGAGAAGGGATATCATCAGGGATGGTTGTATGTCCCCTGTGAGAAGGGATATCATCAGGGAAGGTTGTCTGTCTTCTGTGAGAAGGGATACCATCAAGGAAGGTTGTCTGTCCTCTGTGAGAAGGGATATCGATACCATCAGGGAAGGTTGTCTGTCCTCTGTGAGAAGGGATACCATCAAGGAAGGTTGTCTGTCCTCTGTGAGAAGGGATACCATCAGGGATGGTTGTCTGTCCCCTGTGAGAAGGGATATCATCAGGGAAGGTTGTCTGTCTTCTGTGAGAAGGGAACCATCAGGGAAGGTTGTCCGTCCTCTGTGAGAAGGGATATCATCAGGGAAGGTTGTCTGTCCTCTGTGAGAAGGGATACCATTAGGGAAGGTTGTCTGTCCTCTGCGAGAAGGGATACCATCAAGGAAGGTTGTCTGTCCTCTGTGAGAAGGGATACCATCAGGGACGGTTGTCTGTCCTCTGTGTTGTCTGTCCTCTGTGAGAAGGGAAACCATCAGGGATGATTGTCTGTCCTCTGTGAGAAGGGATACCATCAAGGAAGGTTGTCTGTCCTCTGTGAGAAGGGATACCATCAGGGATGGTTGTCTGTCCCCTGTGAGAAGGGATATCATCAGGGAAGGTTGTCTGTCTTCTGTGAGAAGGGAACCATCAGGGAAGGTTGTCCGTCCTCTGTGAGAAGGGATATCATCAGGGAAGGTTGTCTGTCCTCTGTGAGAAGGGATACCATTAGGGAAGGTTGTCTGTCCTCTGCGAGAAGGGATACCATCAAGGAAGGTTGTCTGTCCTCTGTGAGAAGGGATACCATCAGGGACGGTTGTCTGTCCTCTGTGTTGTCTGTCCTCTGTGAGAAGGGAAACCATCAGGGATGATTGTCTGTCCTCTGTGAGAAGGGATACCATCAGGGAAGGTTGTCTGTCCTCTGTGAGAAGGGATACCATCAAGGAAGGTTGTCTGTCCTCTGTGAGAAGGGATATCATCAGGGAAGGTTGTCTGTCTTCTGTGAGAAGGGATACCATCAGGGAATGTTGTCTGTCCTCTGAGAAGGGATACCATCAAGGAAGGTTGTCTGTCCTATGTGAGAAGGAATACAATCAGGGAAAAGTTGTCTGTCCTCTGTGAGAAGGGATACCATCAGGGAAGGTTGTCTGTCCTCTGTGAGAAGGGATACCATCAAGGAAGGTTGTCTGTCCTCTGTGAGAAGGGATACCATCAGGGAAGGTTGTCTGTCCCCTGTGAGAAGGGATACCATCAGGGAATGTTGTCTGTACTCTGTGAGAAGGGATACCATCAAGGAAGGTTGTCTGTCCTCTGTGAGAAGGGATATCGATACCATCAGGGAAGGTTGTCTGTCCTCTGTGAGAAGGGATATCATCAGGGAAGGTTGTCTGTCTTCTGTGAGAAGGGATACCATCAGGGGAGATTGTCTGTCCTCTGTGAGAAGGGATACTATCAGGGAAGGTTGTCTGTCCTCTGTGAGAAGGGATACCATCAGAGAAGGTTGTCTGTCCTCTGTGAGAAGGGATACCATCAGGGAATGTTGTCTGTCCTCTGTGAGAAGGGAACCATGAGGGAAGGTTGTCTGCTCAAAAAGAAAGGAGACTCATAGAATTGTGGACATATATAATGAAAGGAAGATAAAAAATTCAGTGATCTGAAGTCCTAAATAACAGATGGAACTGAAGAAGAGTTTCTTATCCTAAATTCAAAAAAAATCTTAGAAAAGTGCTTGGATTGCAGAATCTTATAAGAAATCAAATAAATTTTGGTTTCCTTTGATTTTGAATTGAGCAAAGAAACAGCTGTCTACCTTTCTTTTTGTCATCATTGTTTGTACATATAGTACTTGGTGCTCATTAGGAAATTTCAGTCTAAATTGGTGATTTTTTTTTTTATATAGTTTTTGGAAAAAAGGTGTTAAGAAACAAAAATGAAAACATTCCTGTACAAGCCATATCTGTAGTATGAGAATTACCACTATTACAGTTTTTATTATGAAATGGCACGTGCACCAAAGATATTCTGTTTTGGGATTAATATTTCTCTCATTGACTAGATTGCAAGTTTGCAGATTTTTGCTGAAAAAAAAAGTATCCTTGTTTTGGAAATTTATGGTAAACATTGTTCATGTTTCATGATCAGCAGAGTTCTTGTTTTAAAACATGAAGGTTTCTGTGTGAAACATTGTGTTTTATTTTGTTTTAAAGTTTTTAATATTATAATAACAGCGACCAAAAACAATTATTTCGGATATGTGTATATAGGCAATAATATAAATAACTTCCAATGGCATTGTACCAACCAAATCATATCAAGATTTTATTATAGTTAGATTTGATAGGTATAAACAATGACATATATATATGGCAAGAGGCCAATTTTTTACCATTGTGGGAAATATCAACCAACATATATAGTTACCTAATTATAATACATGTATATACATTGTATATTGATAAATTAATGGCCACTAGCTTTCACCAGTCTTGTGTGAAAATGAGATAATAATAATAAAATGAATAAATACCAGTCTTTTGTGAAAATGAAATAATGATTATGAAATAAATGAATAAAAACACATATATATATATGCAATATCTTTAATTATGTTTTTATTGAAAATTCTTTTAGCCATCGTGTCTGTACATACATTTTGATAAAGAAATACAGCTGAATGACAAAAGATTTGTAATTATTATGGGTGAATTAAAGATTTGAGAGGGCACTGAGCTGAAGATATCGGGTAAATGTGTACAAATTACATGTGTACAATATGCAGTATTTACGTAAGAAGATTGCAGTAAATATCCTAGGTATGTAATTAGCGTACCAGGATTGGTGGATAAGGGTCAGTCTTACAGTTGCTGCTTTACAGATTACTGTACAGCTCATGTGTTGCCTTGGGGCCAGTATTAATGTGCATGCATTTGTATGTACATCAGAACATCACCACTGTGCTGCATGAAATACATGTTTTCTAGTAATTGTCAGAAACTTGTTCCAGTATATATGGAACTTAAATTTAAAGTGTTCTGTTATTTACCGGATGAACTAAAGCAGAATAATGACTATTTATTTCTGTTAAAACATGATAAAATTATTCAGTAATAAATCATTTATATTAACTTATATATTTATACATTAAACATTTCCATTTAATAATAAAAGGTTTATTTGATAATTATAAATACATTTTCAGAATGTTAGATTTGTTACATGACAAATCTTAACAATATAATTACAAAGCACTGATCATCATGACATTTCTGTTGATAGAATCAATCTTTACAAGAAAACATGAATTTAATGTAAACTTGATATTAAAAGAATGATATTACCCAGAATTCATTTTATATCACATAATTGGCTTTTTTGATTCTGTCACTAGTGTGATATAGCAAGGAGCATGTTACTGGCTGTCCCAGTCAGAAATCAGTTGTGGGTCATTATATAGACAGTGATATGTATGTATAATGTGACGTCAAGAATTGTGATCGACACAGCAAAATGGCATGTCTACACTTGATTAAGTCCTCCACATTTTGACTTCAAATAACAGCCTGTATGAAACTTGTCTAAAAGTTTTTGCTCTCATTGGCTTGCAAAAATAAAAACTTCTAAAACTTGTTTCATAATATTATCTCATGAAATGAACACGCATTTTAGATCTTATAAGATATACACACAGCTGAAAACTTAGTGATAACTTTCTCCATTGTCACCTGTTGTCATTTTTCCATACCATTTGCAAAACTTATTTGTAACTTAGTGTGTGGATATGTCATAATGAATTACAGATTGAGGTTGAACCCCATATTAATATTCCATTTATGGTTATGGCCAGTTATGGCCCTTTGCACATAGGAAATTTTGGTTAACCTGTTTTCCAGACTTTTTTTCACTATCGCTACATCAATTGGTTACTGGGTACATGGATTAATTATATTAGATTACAGATCAATTTTGAACCCTGTGTCAAAATTCCATTTTTTGCTTGCAATTGAGTATTGGCCCTTTGCAGTGTTTGCATTATTTACTACTTTCCTGACATTTTTCACTACTAATTACCACATCATTTTGTAATAGATCCATTTTTTCTTTACTGGAGTTATCATATATATAGTCCTTTGTACACCGGTAATTATCACAATTAATAATTTTTCATCGTTTTTTTTACTGCTACTGCACATACCTGCCACATCAAATTGAATCTTTATTTGTGGCTTTTTCAGAAAACAGAAAGCATGATTATTTTCATGTGATGACTAAATAAGTGGGCACAGGTATCCCATCCATATCTGTGGGCTACTAGTAATAGATGTATATTATACAATATGTCATTAACATTGGCTCTGTCTTACCATATACATAATACATTATATTTTTTCATTAAAATATGATTAATGTTATGTTATTTTGATGTTATTAATTGTTACAAAGGACTTGATAGTATTCCATTGTTTCCAGGAGCATTCATAATATCTGCCTGTATATTATTTAATTAATTCTAAAGAAACAGGTAAGATTACCGGAGACAGGTGCTTTGACATATTTAAGCTAAGAAATGGGTCGGCTTGTATTGTCTTGGTTGTGTCCTTTGGCAAGACACTTTCCCTTATTGATCTGGACGGCATGCAACAGGCCTCCAATATGTTGTTGAGTGAGATAGTCACTAACTACTACAAGGAGACCCCGCCTCAAAATAATGGGGCAATTTTATAAACCAAGCAAACAAACAACAAAACCCTTGTTCACAAGATTCAAATGTGTGGTAAATGTATGTCAGTTCTGGGAGGCTGCAGTATATGATTGTGCAGTTCTTATAGCGCTGAATTTATTCCTACTTTATAGTGTTACCTCACTGAAGCCAACTACCAAAGACATCCAGCAGGACACGCACATCACCTGGTCACATTATATAGGAAAAGGGCAAACCAGCTATAGTCGTCCCACTCCCTAAAATTCTCAATGACGGATTTTTGTCATTTCTTTAATTACCTTTCAAATTTAAGAAAGAAAACAAATTCTTTTGATTAGTTGCAAAGAAGTATTTGTTTATTTCATTTGGTCAAAATGTTGTATAAAATACATCAGGAATGGTAAGAATCCTTCCAGCCTTATAAAGCTGTTCAAAGATGTTTTGTACTCAGGTTGTGCAGCTTCTGGAATTGAAATCATCAATTCTTTCAGTCAGAAATCATGGTTCTGTGAAAAAAATTAAATCATAATTTATCAACCATGTTAATTCTTCCAAAATTTTAAAATTGATTTATTTTAATACAACTGATACTTTTAAAGGAATCAAACCAGGGATAAATAAACTGAAATCTTATACATGCATGTACATGTATGACACAGGTTGTAGATCTAGAGCAGCTGTTCTTTATTACTGATACAGACATATTAAATTAAAATATCAATTCAGATTAAGGATTATGAAATATCTAGTATTACACAATGTGTACTGGCCAGTGCAATGTCATGTATGTTATGGCTGGAGAGCTTTACAGTATCATGATATGATTTACACATCAGATACCTATACAGCTGATTCCCATGTTCCCATGCCTGTGTATTAATTTAAACACATGTCAGAGGTGACCGCTGCCTCCTTCAGGCCTGTATTAATTTATCATAAACATTGTCCAAAAAAATTATGAAATTGTAGCTGCTAATATTACATGTCTGCTTTGCTCTCCATAGTATGTACAGAGCCAAGGTTTTAAAGATTTCTAAATATTACCTTCATGTGTTATGGTCTTAATCAATATTTATTTAACATTTTGCACCAGAGGGGTGTTGCCAGTGCTCAGAAAATGAAACTTATATTTTTTTTTTATTACATCATTGTGTATATAAAGATGACAGTGACATCCTTCATGCAGTTATGTATAACATATATTTGTATACGGCATCTTATTGGTCGAATTAAGGTTCTTCTACAATGATTGATAGGGTTAAATATTAAAATTACTTCCCTGGAATTCTGCTCTGGGGTTCCTTCAGATTGAAACCGTCTCTACCAGTATTTGGTTAACAATGTTACTATGTACAATGCATACACCACAAGATCTTATTTAACTTTATGACTATACCAAATTTTGCTTAATTCCATGGAGTTACAATTTAGAAGACTACCACTTTACAATACTAATTTGAATATTAAAAAAGTTTGTTTGGTTGTTGCTCTGGGTCATTTTGAGGCAGGTTGTACATGTAGTAGCTGGTGATTATCTCAATGAACAACATATGGGAGGCCCATCACATGCTATCCAGACCAAGTAGGGTAAAGTGTCTTGCCCAAGGACACAACCATATCAGTGCAGATAGGTCAGTTTCAGCTTCCTGAGAAACCAAGATCACCACGGTTAGAGATTATTGTATCACTCACCTGGGATCTTCAGGGGCCGCGGTGGCCGAGTGGTTAAGGTGTACCGACACTTTAATACTAGCCCTCCACCACTGGGTTGCGAGTTCGAAACCTACGTGGGGCAGTTGCCAGGTACTGACCGTAGGCCAGTGGTTTTTCTCCGGGTACTCCGGCTTTCCTCCACCTCCAAAACCTGGCACGTCCTTAAATGACCCTGGCTGTTAATAGGACGTTAAACAAAAACAAACCAAACAAACCTGGGATCTTCACCTGAGGTAACACAGGCTGGCACTCTAATCAAATAGTCTATCATAGCTCCCATGTCATAAAGTACAACTTAAGTAATAATTACAGCTTAAATGTTACTTTAATAAGAATTATCATCAGCTCTGATCAGCAGATGAGTATTTTAAGTTTTGTGATACCTTTTTTAGTTTGTGCATTTGATTTTGTTTTACAGCCTTGTGATTTGAATTACAGCCTTGTGATTTGATTTTGTTTTACAGCCTTGTGATTTAATTTTGTTTTAAGCCTTGTGATTTGATTTTGTTTTACAGCCTTGTGATTTGATTTTGTTTTACAGCCTTGCTGATCCTGATCAACATGAGAAATGTCAAATGGGCAGCCAAAGTACAGGTGATCATCACTGCCAGTAAACTCATCGCTCTCTTTATCGTCATAATCATTGGATTTATCTATATTGGAAACGGTTAGTATGAACACTTCCTCTTTTCTGTATACCATTACAAAGCATGAAATACATTCGTGATTTTCTGTATTTCTCAAATTCAGATCTGCATTGTTTTTAAATACCTTATTACCCTTTTATCTATGTATTTTCAGGTGAAGTTGAAAATTTTGAGGAGCCTTTCGAGGGTTCAGATTACAGTGTCGGTGCTATAGCTATCTCCTTCTACTCTGGATTCTGGGCATACAGTGGCTGGTAAGTCAGTCTGCACGGCTACTAGAAATGTCAGGAGGACATATAGTCACAAGTTTTTCCACCTTAAAGAGGTTCGTTTTGTATTGAGGTAGAAACCACAGTCATAATATTTCATTTTTTTTTCATGTAATAATTAAAGAATTGGACATGTTTGTAATTCCTTTTGATTTTCAGAAAATTGAAAATTGTTCTAATTGGGTATTCCAATCCTGAAATACACTGAAGTTGGAGGCTAGGTGATCAGATGTCAAAGTTCAAACCAAGTTCATATGATAAAACAATGTTACACTATATACAATACTCATTTTTTTAAAATGGAAAAATTCAAACCAGATCTCAATGAAAGACAAATTCAATACACAAAAAAGGTGTTTCTTGTTTTGCATCGTGGATTAGGAACAACATCTTTATTGAAGCATTTGCAGCATCTTCATGGAAGCATGTACAGCACCTTCATAGAAGCATTTACAGCATCTTCATTGAAACATTAATATATATGTACACTATCTTCATTGAAACATTAATATATATGTACACTATCTTCATTGAAACATTTACAGTATCTTCATTGAAACATTTGCAGCATATTCATTGTAGCATTTACAGTATCTTCATTGAAACATTTAGAGTATCTTCATTGAAGCATTTACACTATTGTCATTGAACCATTTACACTATTGTCATTGAAGCATTTACACTATTGTCATTGAAGCATTTACACTATTGTCATTGAACCATTTACACTATTGTCATTGAACCATTTACACTATTGTCATTGAAGCATTTACACTATTGTCATTGAACCATTTACACTATTGTCATTGAACCATTTACACTATTGTCATTGAAGCATTTACACTATTGTCATTGAACCATTTACACTATTGTCATTGAAGCATTTACACTATTGTCATTGAAGCATTTACACTATTGTCATTGAACCATTTACACTATTGTCATTGAAGCATTTACACTATTGTCATTGAACCATTTACACTATTGTCATTGAAGCATTTACACTATTGTCATTGAAGCATTTACACTATTGTCATTGAACCATTTACACTATTGTCATTGAACCATTTACACTATTGTCATTGAACCATTTACACTATTGTCATTGAACCATTTACACTATTGTCATTGAAGCATTTACACTATTGTCATTGAACCATTTACACTATTGTCATTGAACCATTTACACTATTGTCATTGAACCATTTACACTATTGTCATTGAACCATTTACACTATTGTCATTGAACCATTTACACTATTGTCATTGAACCATTTACACTATCGTCATTGAAGCATTTACACTATCGTCATTGAAGCATTTACACTATCGTCATTGAAGCATTTACACTATCGTCATTGAAGCATTTACACTATTGTTATTGAAGCAATTATACTATCGTCATTGAAGCATTTACACTATTGTCATTGAAGCATTTACAGCATCTTCATGGAAGTTTCATTATAAGTCCTCATTTCTTTTACTGTTACATATCTAGAGTATTCTTTGTTTTCAAATACCAGAATGATAATTTTGACATACAGATAATCAAACTAAATGATGGTTTTGACATACAGATCTTGAATTTTACATTTTTTGTTCAATATATATACCAGAATGAAAGTTCAGAAATATTGTTTTGGTTGTATTTCAGGAGCTATCTAAACTTCCTGGTTGATGAGATTGTAGAACCCAACAAGTAAGTTGATGAGTTTGTGATTTTATTTGTTCCTCACAGAAATACACATTAAAAGGAACACTAGAACATCACAAGAGGACGTACATATGTATATATATTTTGGAAAAGGGTTGAAACATGTATGTGTATATCTAGAACTTTATTGGGCATGTGTATTTGTCAAAATGAATAATAAAAAAATATAATTGAATTCAAGATGATAATGTACATTAGTATTGATTGAAATTTACTCTTTGTAAATTGCCGAACCAAAGTATGAAAATCCTGTAGACATTTTCACGAGAGGTCAGAATTCAAAAAATATACTTGCATGGATGCAGGTTTACGAGACGAGTAACTGACTAATGATTGTTACGTCATAGTATTGTATTGAGTGTAAGTAAACATATTATCTTAGAATTATGGAGATGAGACTGAACTACAATAATATATAAGCTTAGGCTAACACCTTTTCTCTCACATAACAGACCCCTACTGTACTATGTGTTACGGCTACGTATACATCATTTTCAATGTCAGAAAGCACCTTTGCTATTTCTGCATCACTTTTAACATCCTCCATCTTTCTGTCCCTTTGATCCCCTCTTTTAATACGCGACTGTCCACCAATTGTTTCCATTTCCCTTCTTTTTACTTCCCCACCTGTTAACTTTGCTCTCCCACGAGGTTCGTTTTGTTTATGCCTAGCGGATGGGTCCTGTTTTTTTTTAATTTCAAGGCAGCCTTTGGCACTATAAAACATCAGTTTGTTTAGTGTGACCCACTTTCGTTATTTTTATATTTTTTTTCGATGTCCCCACCAAGTTTTGATGAATATATACCACTCAGCTCAAGTATGTTTTTGTGATCACTTTACATAATTATCAAGTGGATATTTCCACCAAATGATACACGTCATGGCTTAGCAGCTGTTTATATTAGTGCAGAAAAGTTATTGCATTTCTTCAAGCATCCATGTTTGAATACATGGTTGCCTTAATTTTCAAATGATAAATGATGTGAAAATGTGCAAGGGACATGCCAAGATAGTTTATTACCTGTTAACTCACATGTTTGTTTGGTGTCTTTAGCAAAGTCATTCCTTATAATGCTAAAATACTGGAATTTATTGTTATTCTTAACTAATTAGTTGCAACATGTATTATACAATATCTGTCAGAAGACTAGGGTTTATGAGAACATTTCTGATTTCACTTTAACAAAAACATGGAGTACAAAAAAATCGGTCTTCTTGAGATACCTTTTAGGCCTGTATATTTGGTCTTCATGCGATACCTTGTAATATTAATATTATTTCTTTTTTTTTAACTGAAAATATTTAGATCTTTCAGTAGAGTAGTTTTACCATATATTTTGTATAATAACATACACTGTACCTTTGATTAATACCATCTACTTCTAGCCTTTCTAGTAATCTGAATATTCAGAATGTTGAAGAACGCATATTTCTTTTCTGCTAAATTTTAATATTTTGTATGAAAAAAAAAAAAAAAAAAAAAACATATATAAGGGGCATATGGTTACAGGAATATAAAGATGGTCAAGAGCTGTGAAGATAAGAGATAAATTTCCTGTATGGAATACTCCAGTATATAGATTTAAGGGCATACACTTGTGGATCTATCATTAGTGTATTGGCAGATGTTGCAAGTATTGTGCTAAGGTTTTATTGTGCATAGCATTTGAAACTTTTATAGGATTACATTATGTTTCAAATGAATTGAGACATATTGTATTGACACCAGTTCTTCTGGTTCTTTAATTAATAATTTCTTGACTAGCCCATAACTTCTAAACCATTGCAGATGTGGCAAAAATTGCAGTACATGTATATACTTCTGTTGGTATATATTACCGTATTTATCCACTATTAGGCACCTGTCCACAAATAAGTCCCCCTTTTCATTTTTGCAGAACCATCTACTTAAAAATTGTAAGTTAAAAGTGGTTCACAAATCAAGCTCTCCCCAAAATTTAAATTGAATGCTTATCTTTTGCACGAGGGGAAAGGGCTTATTTGACGATAAAAACAGTACTAAACTTTTACACTAGGGGAGATGGGCTTATTTTAGGATAAATACAGTACTACGCTTATACATATTTTTACATATTTTACATACTTATTTGAGAAGAAAAACTACTAAAGTTTTACACTAGAGGAGGGGACTTATTTGAGGATTAATGGAGTACATGTACTAAAATTTTACACTTGGGGAGATGGGCTTATTTTGGGATAAATACAGTACTACACTTTTACACGAAAGGGAGGGGGCTTAATTATTTGAGGATAAATACAGTACTAAACTTTATATTAAAGGAGGGGTCTTAAGTAAGATTAACAAGCAAATACCAGTACTCATTGGAAGGATTAATACATAGCATATATGAAAAAGTGTAGTATAAATGAATGATTGACAAGATGTTATAATTCATTGTTTGTCTGTATTGTATAATTACTAGTAGCTAAATAAGTTACCAATACATTTCATAATACATTGTATTTAAAATTGAAAACAAATTTAGAATTTACTTTGATCCAGAAAAATAGTGTTGGCTAAAAGAAATCTGTGCATATTTTGGAAATCGAAAGTAGCAAAACATGATGCAGCTGTATGGATGCTAAAAAATTTGCTGTGGAAAAGTCATGCTATGGATTCTTGAGGTGATTTAGTCCTTTAGTGTATCAGTAGGTCAAACTCACAGTGGTGTGTTGTAGGTTAGTTGAAGCCAGACAACACTTAAATATTTATTTTGAATTTTCAGGAATTTGCCGAGAGCTATCGTGATTTCCATGTCCATTGTAATAACAACATACCTTGCTGCCAATGTGGCATACCTGGGCGTTCTCACTCCAGGACAGATGATCCAATCAGAGGCTGTCGCTGTGGTAAGTGATATTTCTGTTCCTTCCTGTATACTCAATGTTAAGTTTTGTTCTAGCTGCCCTTAGTAGACAAGGCTAGACAGGCCAAACTTTTGACTATACCTGTCTCAATCCTCACACATTTTCAAAATATTGCCATTACACTAAATTTGATATATAACTATAACTATAAGCTTGACTTTTATCCAACAAAAATTAAATAACATCAATTTAATGCTTTATTAATTAAAGGCACACCGTACTAGTTGTGCTGTAGATTAATAATTGATGTACAGTGGCAGATGAATATATTGTATGCATTCTGAACATTTATACACTTATTATGGTGCAATGTGTGCATAATTATGTAAAATTCTCTTATTAATATTAATTGCTTTAGCTCACTAGATATTTTAGGGGTTTTTTTACCAGCAGAGAATATCTATATTAATTATAAGATTTCAACATTTGGCACAGTTTTAAATTCTACACCTGATTGGTGGCCATCGGTTAAGGTTAAATGTTATATAAGTCATTATACTTGACCACTTCAAAAAGGGACAGTAGTGACAGAGTGGTTAAAGTGTCCCGACACTTTATCACTAGCCCTCCACCTCTGGGAAGCGAGTTCAAAACCCATGTGGGGCAGTTGCCTTGTCGGTGGTTATTGGTCAAGTACTCCGGCTTTCATCCACCTCCAAAACCAGGCACATCCTTAAATGACCATGGCTGTTAACAAGACATTAAACAAAATAAACCAAACTAAACCAAACCACTTCAAAAGAAAAGATTGTTGCACAAAATATCTCTTTAATCCCTGGGCAAATTTATTAGGGAGAGGGTATAAATCTATTTGGTTTTATTAGATTAACTTATGTGATTGACAAATGAGCCATGGTGTGGTGACCATCTCTCTGTTGTCTTATTAAACCTTTACTTTTATCAATTACCAGGCCCATGCTATTTGGTCAGTATAGGGATGTAAGGCTATCATTTCTCTGTTCAAATAAATGACCTACCCTGCTATCAAGATAAACCTTACAATTGAGTTACACTATCACAAATATTATCATAAACTAGCAATTTGTCTGAGAAAGTATAAAGCTGAACAAATGTATCAATCCTGTTTTAGTACTAAGCTGAAAGCTGTTAGCTGTATTGTGTATGCTGATGGTTTTGGTATTAGACTAATACATACTTTGTGTATTTCAGACATTTGCGGAGAATACGCTTGGCCCGATGGCCTGGATCATGCCAGTCCTCATTGCCCTCTCTGTTTGTGGTACCATGAACGGATGTGCTCTCTCCATGTCGAGGTATAGTTGACCATTCCTTGTCGACATGATGCTGTTTTTAGGAGATCAGTTTTAACTCAACTGGAAACATGAAATTGAATATAAGTAGATTTCTGCAGACTTGATTTATGTAAATATTGTCAATCTCTGCATGGACGCATTTGGCCAAATTGATATTGTTTGTGCACATTTATTGTGTCTTCTGAAATGACTATATATATTAAGGAATTACTGTCGGCGTCAGCAGTCCAACAATGATAATGTTTTTGGGTCATTTGACCAGAAGGGTCAAGATGACCTATTGCTATCATGATCCGTCTGTCGCCGTGCATCAACTTTTCAAAAAAAAAAAATCAAATTTCTTTCAAAAACGATGGACCGATTTTGATGAAATTTTGCAGGATCCTTCTATGGTATAAGATGAACAAAAAATGTAAATAATATGGTCCCTGCCCTCCTGGGCCCTGTTAGGCATGGCTGAAAGGGGACGAAGATGACTGAAATTTCAAGATTCTTCTTCTCAAGACCCAGTAATGGTAGAATTAAATACTTTTCCTAGATAGAAGGGTCTCAAGATTGTGAAAATACATTTTACACTGGGGCAATATGAACCCCCAACCTTTGCCTAAGTGTAAAGTTTACCATAGTCTATAGAAGAAAATTGGCTATATTTTGTTCTTTATAAGTTGATAATTAATAATTCTTGAATCTTGGTTAAACACAATAGTAAATGGTCTCGGAGAATAAGGACATTATTGACCCTGAACTATCCACAGGGTTAAATGAGCGGGTTAAAAGGGTCAGATTGGCTGATTCTTAAACTGTATCTTTGTCGTTGATTATTTAACTGTACCTTTGTGATTGTAGATTATTTAACTATATCTTTGCCAGTATAAAGTATTTAACTATATATTGTGTATATTTGTTGTCGTGGATTATTTAACTATATCTTTGTGATCGTAGATTATTTAACTATATATTTGTTGATGTAGATTATTTAACTACAATGTATATATTTGTTGTTGTAGATTATTTAACTATATATTTGTTATTGTAGATTATTTAACTATATCTTTGTGATCGTAGATTATTTAATTATATCTTTGTCATTGTAGATTATTTAACTATATATTTGTTATTATAGATTATTTAACTATATCTTTGTGATCGTAGATTATTTAATTATATCTTTGTCATTGTAGATTATTTAACTATATCTTTGTGATCGTAGATTATTTAACTATATATTTGTTATTGTAGATTATTTAACTATATATTTGTGATCGTAGATTATTTAACTATATATTTGTTGTAGATTATTTAACTATATATTTGTGATCGTAGATTATTTAACTATATCTTTGTTGTCGTGGATTATTTAACTATATCTTTGTGATCGTAGATTATTTAACTATATCTTTGTCATTGTAGATTATTTAACTATATCTTTGTCATTGTAGATTATTTAACTATATATTTGTTGTTGTAGATTATTTAACTATATCTTTGTTATTGTAGATTATTTAACTATATATTTGTTGTCGTGGATTATTTAACTATATCTTTGTGATCGTAGATTATTTAACTATATATTTGTTATTGTAGATTATTTAACTATATCTTTGTGATCGTAGATTATTTAACTATATATTTGTTGTTGTAGATTATTTAACTATATATTTGTTGTCGTGGATTATTTAACTATATCTTTGTGATCGTAGATTATTTAACTATATATTTGTTGTTGTAGATTATTTAACTATATATTTGTTGTTGTAGATTATTTAACTATATATTTGTTGTTGTAGATTATTTAACTATATCTTTGTTGTTGTAGATTATTTAACTATATCTTTGTTGTTGTAGATTATTTAACTATATCTTTGTCAGTATAAAGTATTTAACTATATATTTGTTGTTGTAGATTATTTAACTATATCTTTGTTGTTGTAGATTATTTAACTATATATTTGTTGTTGTAGATTATTTAACTATATCTTTGTCAGTATAAAGTATTTAACTATATATTTGTTGTCGTGGATTATTTAACTATATCTTTGTGATCGTAGATTATTTAACTATATATTTGTGATCGTAGATTATTTAACTATATATTTGTTGTCGTGGATTATTTAACTATATATTTGTTGTTGTAGATTATTTAACTATATATTTGTTGTTGTGGATTATTTAACTATATATTTGTTGTTGTGGATTATTTAACTATATCTTTGTGATCGTAGATTATTTAACTATATCTTTGTGATCGTAGATTATTTAACTATATCTTTGTTGTTGTAGATTATTTAACTATATCTTTGTGATCGTAGATTATTTAACTATATATTTGTTGTTGTGGATTATTTAACTATATATTTGTTATTGTAGATTATTTAACTACATGTATATATTTGTTATTGTAGATTATTTAACTATATCTTTGTGATCGTAAATTATTTAACTATATATTTGTCGGTATAAATTATTTAACTATATCTTTGTCAGTATAAATTATTTAACTATATATTTGTTGTTGTAGATTATTTAACTATATATTTGTTGTTGTAGATTATTTAACTATATATTTGTTGTTGTAGATTATTTAACTATATCTTTGTCATTGTAGATTATTCTTTGTTGGAGCCCAAAACAAACAAATGCCTGCCTTCATGGGAATGATCCAATACAAAAATATGACACCATCTCCTTCTCTTCTGGTTATTGTAAGTCCACAAACTTGTAAGATTATAGATAGACTCCTCACCACTCCAATCTTTGGTCATTTACTCCTCACACTAGTCTGATTAAAGCCAGTCTCCTCATCTTCCCTGTATGTAAGTCCACACTCCTCACCTTCCCTGTATGTAAGTCCACGCTCCTCACCTTCCCTGTATCTATTATAAGTCCACACTCCTCACCTTCCCTGTATGTAAGTCCACACTCCTCACCTTGCCTGTATGTAAGTCCACACTCCTCGCCTTCCTGTATGTAAGTCCACACTCCTCACCTTGCCTGTATGTAATTCCACACTCCTCACCTTCCCTGTATGTAAGTCCACACTCCTCACCTTCCCTGTATCTATTATAAGTCCACACTCCTCACCTTCCCTGTATCTATTATAAGTCCACACTCCTCACCTTCCCTGTGTGTAAGTCCACACTCCTCACCTTCCCTGTATCTATTATAAGTTCACACTCCTCACCTTCCCTGTAGGTAAGTCCACACTTCTCACCTTCCCTGTATCTATTATAAGTCCACACTCCTCACCTTCCCTGTATGTAAGTCCACACTCCTCACCTTCCCTGTATTGATTTTTAAGTCAACACTCTGGTGCTTTTTTAACGTCCAGTTTTCACTTATAAAAAACAAATTCTCAGGATCTCATCTCATCTGTTTCAGCTTGTGATGACCCTTATTTATACCTCTACCACCAATATCTTCTATCTGATTGAGATGGAAGGATTCGGCTTTGCCAGTGTGCTTACCATGGTGTTTGGAGGCCAAGTATACCTCCGCTTCAAGGAGCCAGATATCCCACGCCCTATCAGGGTAGGTCACTTGGAAACTTGTTTTTCAAACAGTCAGATATAGAACTAGCTGTTTTGTAAATGCAGGAGCAGATATCAAATGTAAAAGGTTGTAAAGTGTTTACAGCTCCAGAATAATACCCCTCTTGTTGATCCTCTATATGAGCTCAATGGGGAGATTGATATGCTACTCTTTGCCTGATGCCTCTGTGAGTATATGAAATGTGGACATTGCCTTTGTATCAGGCATAATTGATGCTAATTATGTTGTATTTTTAATGATTTGGAGAACATCAAAATTGAGAATCACTGATGCTAAGAAATTTCCCAATGAGAGCCATCAGTGTATTAAGATTAAAAGTCAAATGTGTATTGTGATTGAATGCTCTGTTTCGCAGTGCCATTGTTAGGATATATCATCAGTTATCTTGTACAGCTTTTGTCTCGTCTGAGATATATGGTATTAGTTTTCCAGTGGTGACTGTGTTGTCATCAACATTTCACTTTAAAGTTTTGTGTTTAGATCTGTTTCCCAAAAAATTATAAGTCCTACTTCAGCCAAACTTGGTATAAAGTTGTGTGTTGGTTCATGGATATCGACATTTCAGCTGTATACCTGTAATCCAATAGCTGACTTTGTGGTTGTGTGGTTGAGTGTTGTGTCTGTGTACCAATGTTAACCAACGCTGAGCATAGTCAACTCCTGGAAGGATGACCACTCCATTTTATCCTGGTGTAGAAGTAGATCATATACGCTGTAGTAGATATCTCAATACAGCCTTTTAAACAGAATATCATCCAAAATTTATGGTCCTGTGACTCCAGTCAAATTAGGGCTGCTGGGAATCTGGAAATTTAAAGTTCTGTTAGCTCAGTTTCTCATAAACTATCATTGTTATTTCAACCAAACCTGGTATATAGCTGCATTGTATTTGTAGTATGAACATCTCAACACACCCGATAGATTACATGAATTTAAAATTTTATGTATTTTTGGATTAAAAACCTTAAATTTTGAGATTCTTGTTGTACCAATGAGATGACGGTGTATTGGATTTATTTGTGACTTGAAATATTTATTATGAAAGGGATAATACTTGATCACTCATTTATGACGTAGACAGATCCATATCAACCCTTTGTATCAGATGTTAAGCATTAAAATTCAATACAAAATGATATCCAGAGCATTGGGATGTCTGTCTACATTACAGCTATGAGTTCTGAAACTATTATTTCGAGTGTATGTTTATTGACAAAGTGTTTAACCTGTACATCTTTCTTCTGTAGGTTCCAATTATTCTGCCAATTGCCTTGTTCCTAATCAGTGGATTCATCGTAATTCTGACATTCTACCAGAAACCTGCAGAGAGTTTTGTGGCGCTGTGCCTCGTCACAGGAGGAACAATCTATTATTTAATTTTACCATACCTTCCAAAAGCTATCACAAATAAAATAGGTTTGTATAGCTTTGTTTTATGCTCTGCTAAGTATAGTGTATATTTCAGATATTGGCAGGCATTTCGCTAGGTATTTTGGGAAAAAGATCTTTTCCTAAAACTGGGAACCTTCGTTGACATTTAACTGAAATTTTGGAAAATTTAACTTTTTGACGGTTTTCAATCAATTCAGAAAATAAGAAAATTTGATAAAACCTAGCAATCTTTTCATGGTTTACATAGATAATTTATATATCACATTCCTATCGAATAGAATAATCCTTAATTTTCAATTATGTAGCAAGTTTCCTGTCTTTATATCGTAATTTGGGATACAGCTGAGACCTATGACTGAGAACTCAATAATATTTTCTCTTCTGTTAACAGATTCATTCACACAAGCAACCCAGAAACTGTTGATGGTGCTACCTCCAGACAACGCAGACGAAGTTAACTGGGAGTAGGCTGTCCAACGGCAGCACAGAAGTGTCAAAATGATCATAGGCTAGAAGGAAATGTAAAATATAAAAAATGGTATTGAAAAGCGGCAGTCAAGACACAAATATGTGAATGCCAGAATGGGGAAGGAAAGATGTAATACTAAACATGGCTGACACAAAATCTGTAGTAGGACACTAATAGTCTAATACAGAGGCCACAGACAACGGTTATCAGATCTATGGGAATCACTAGGATAGTCCTGCCTGTAGTAGGACATCAATACAGAGGCCAGAGACACTGGTAATCACAAGGGTAGTCCTGTCTGTAGGAGGACATTAAATACAGAGGCCAGAGACACTGGTAATCACAAGGGTAGCCCTGTCTGTAGGAGGACATTAAATACAGAGGCCAGAGACACTGGTAATCACAAGGGTAGCCCTGTCTGTAGGAGGGACATTAAATACAGAGGCCTGAGAAATAGTACATGTGTAATGAGCACTGCAGGAATCACTAGTCTAAGGGTAGCCCTACAATCAAGAAAGATCGCTAAATAAGAAAAACTTCACATTGAAACAATCAAGGAAGTTGAAAAATAGATTTCTCGAATGTTTGAGAAATTTAGATAATGTAAACTGCAATTCAGCAGTAAAATCACAATGAATTGCCCTGCGTTCATTTCACTCGTAACAGTAGAAAAAACAAGCTTTGAAGTATTTACAGAATCAACATTCATAGTGAATTTATCTTCATTTCTCGAGGTGAAACTTGTACTGTGGCAAACCTTTCCAACTGCCATAAACTGTCATATTACACAACTAGACTGATTGCATATATTATCATGTGCAAGATATACAAAGTATATATGTATGGTATTCAATAGGAAAACAGTTCATCATATTTTCATTTTAAATCACATATCAATAAAAAAAATTACTGCACCAAAGAAACACAGGAATTACACATGTAAGTAGAATAAACTTTGTTGAGGTATTCTGATAGCTCGATATTCTATACTGGACAAGGTCGTGTGCCTCTTGTAAGCTCGATATTCTATACTGGACAAGGTCGTGTGCCTCTTGTAAGCTCGATATTCTATACTGGACAAGGTCGTGTGCCTCTTGTATTTAGTGCATTTCTACATTTTGCTTCGCTGTTACAAAATTATCTGTGTGGGAGGGATGGAAGGCATTTTTTCAGACCTATCAAATTTTAAAATATTTAGTGTCTTAAGGAATACCAGAAGACACGACTTGCATTAGCATATATATCTTTTTATAGTATACGTATTTATCTGTACTAACATATTTAGTTTGTTTCACGTTGATTTAAAACCTTTTAAGCTCACTGTTTACTGGTCCTAATAACCTGTTGAGTGTTGATGGGCCATTAAGGGTATACATGTAATAATAATATTACCCCCATCAACCATCAAATTTTATTGCAAATGCCTCCCACCCCTCCCTCACTAATAATTCTGGAGTATAGCCCTAACAGAAATGTTTCCATATATGCAATATTACAAAAATGGAAATATTCTGTTTAGCTTTAGATGCAGTGATGGCAAAATAAGTGCTGCTTTTGCTATACATGTACTTTTGCTTCATTCGATAAAGCATATTATTTTGGAATTACAGGAGGTTTGAATTTGTGAATCAAACGACATGTGGATTCAAACCAAATTAAATCTTCTGTAATTATTGAAGAATTTTGTGCATTTTATTATTACAACATATTTATTACGGTTTTTAAAATATTCCATGAAAAACAATATATATTGTGCATGTATTCAATTGTTTTAAGTTGACTTTTGTCCTTATGACAAAGAGCTAATTGCCTCCCCTTGAAATTCCTATCTAACTTTTACTAGACTTTCCCCTAGTCAGTATATAAGGTAGTGAAGCTTTCATATTGAACAATTCCCATGTCAGAGTTTTTTTATTATAAAATAGTGTGAAATCTGTGCTGTAGATTTATTGCTGAGGTTTACTTTAAATTCAGAATCTCGAAATTTGATGACCGCTTTGCTTTCAAATGTTTTCTTTCTCATTTTATCAGATTGATACTTTGTTTGATGCTATAGAATCTCAACAGATGGATGATAACCGGTAAAAGTGCTTGTATTTTATCATACTTTAGTTTCTTGGTCTTACATTTAATGATGTAATTTCCATTTACACAGACCTTTCTCCTGTATGTGTGTGTCCTTCAAGACTGTGTTGCATAATAATTGACTGACTTTAATAGTGCTCTACCATTACAAACAAATCTACCAGCAGTGGTACATTTTGCAGTTAAAAACAGTGTTGTTGTTCTCACATGATCTGTATTGAAATGGAAAGTGATATGATGGAGTGAGAGTAGAAATAGAATACAGATAGAAAGGGAGATAATTATACATATATTTACATGCATTTGTTTATATGTTCAGTCATCTTGTCGTATGTGAATGAGAATTTTTTTTATTAAAAGTTCATGAATAAGTTTTAATAAAAATTGCATAATAATGAGAGAAATTTAACTGGGTTACATGGTTTTGCTGTCTTTTTCCAGCATTACATGTACATAATAACGAGAGAATATTGGATTAACTGTACATCTTATCCCTGCATAATGCATGTACTGATGATAAAGAGAACTAGTCTGTAATCGAGACACTGTAGGGTAATCAGATTGATAGATATTTATAAAAAGAGCCTTTTGTATCAAGGTACATATTTATAAAACAAGTGTTTTGAATCTGATTATCTGTACTTATTAAATATTTATAAAAGGACTGATGTGTCTATGGAAATCTCTGTACTGTTTATTCAAGTATACAAACTATAGACTAGTTAAGGTTAGTTTGTTTAATATTGGATTTACCCCCTATATGACTCCTTTTAGGTTTTATTCCGATGACTCACATCAGTACCCTGTAACTAAATGATAAACCTATCTAACTGTGCTGACAACATGCAGTGGCTACAGAGATTGTTCTCCTGGGCCGTTTTCTTTTTTGCTGTCCAAACCGTTGAACCATTCTGACCGATGTTGTTGGTTTATCAAACAAAGACTCACCTGGTGATTTTATATTGTTTTCAGGCGAGCCTTGACAAAGACTTCCAAGGCCTGTATTTACATTTGTAGATTCGTCAAGATATATGTTTGAAATATTACATTTAAAAACTGACAAACGGGTTTGTCCGCATAAACGAACAGGCCCCAGATCTCTTAATTCATGAATGCGACATCACAGTAACTTGGCTAGACAGAACTTCTCTTTAGCTTGATCAGTTGAGCATTATAAGAGTAGTAAGTCTAGGTCCCAAGTTTGATAGGCTATGTAATAGATTTTATTTATTATGCTCACACTATTACTAATCGAAATGAACACTGTGTGAGATGTGTTATCAAGTTAGTATCAAGCTGATTTACACATTTCATGGATTAACTTATTAAGTACTATGCCTGAATATCTTATTACCGCCAGGGTCATATCAGGTGACCTTAGATATGTGTGAATACCTCTTATAGATATTGACACATCGGAGGTTTCCTATATACGGGCTAACCAAATTATAGCAAACCTGCACGTGATCTGCTGTCACTTATATTGGAGGGATATCCCACACATCAGTTATTAGTTTTACATGATCACGGTATTAAATGTTATTATGTTTGTCATGTCATTATAACATGTACGATCAAATCTCATAATAATTGTTGTGAATGATATTATCTTACATGTCATTGAATTGTTCCCTACTGATGGATTATGATTAAAATATCTTTGTATCTGTACGTTTTTTGTTCACAACAGTCGAAGATATTTTAAAATAACAACATAATCATAGTTTGGTTTAGACAGGATCCCTTGTACTATATTTCAGTGTAAGTATCCCTCCTCACAAATAATGTGAAATATTACATAGGCACTGTATCCCTTTATCTTCTAGATTCATATCTTGTCCCACTTTGCTCTGAATGTTAAATGATACATATTAAAATCTGTAAATATCTGTCACAGTGTTTTGTGTGTTTAGGATTCAAGTCTGTTTTATGAATTAGAAGATAAAATATAAGATGTACCTTTTGGAATTCACTGCTCCACAGGTAAAATTCCTACTTTTGTAGTACATTGTACATGTAAACATATAGGCTTCTTTTACCAGATGTTGGGTTGCCAATTCCCTCACAAGTGCCTTTTTTGTTTTGTTAATCCTTGAATCCAGTCATTTGATGTACATATTTACAGTCAAACAAGTTGTCAAATTTGGTACTTTTTTGTTGTTGTGTTAATAATATTAAGGTCATGGCTAATCTTTGCATCGACAGTAATCATACAGGTGTGAAATGGTGTCTAATACTTGTGTAAGTCTAGATTATGTAAATGAAATGATATTTCAGATAAGTTTGTAATGTAGATATAATATTACAGCATTCGTTCACCTGTACAAATCGTGTAACATCAACTGTTAAATTGATGTACGTTTTGCGACTTCAGTTAAAATGTGGTGTGATGTGGAAGCCTGATTAACAGAATCTCTTTGTTACATACAAACTTCACTGTGTTGAAATATGATTTTCAGAAGCATGTGAGGAACAATGGATTTGGTAAGATATAAGTGCGACTTCAGAAATATTTTGTTTAATTAAGCACTATTTGCTGTGAAATATATAGCCAACTATTATTAAAAGTATAATGTTTGTAAGTATTATAGGTGTGCTATGTTTATACCACTAGGTACAAGTTTTTTGTATTGTATTCATTGGTTAATGAATGTTTTTTTTGGCCAATGATATTGTATTCATGACATAAGATCAAATGATAATCATGCAAAAACACATATAAACAAAATGTAAATAGTGCCCTAACTGACAAACTAGTATAGGCCAATAAATGTAAATAGTGCCCTAACTGACAAACTAGTATAGGCCGATGCTGTACCTTTCTAAAAATTCACACTTAAACAAGTTGTTTCATTTGTAAATTGTAGTAGACATAGTTTCCTCTGTAGTCAACACTAGAATTTCGGGACCGGGACATTTTGACAGAAATAAGTGGGGTGATTTCCCCCCCCCCCCCCCCCCCAAGTCTTGTGTTATGGTTTGAGTAAACTTACTTGAGATTTCATGTTTAAAATTACTCCCTTCTAGGCATTGTTAAGTTGTATCTTGGATTTTTTTTGCTGGGTTTATCTCCCCATGAACAGCCAAGATCATTTTGAGGCAGTCTCATTGTAGTAGTTGGTGACTACCTCCTTGAACAACATATGGGGCCTCTTGAACAACATATAGGAGTTCCCTTGCATGCCATCCCCATGAACAGCCATGGTTCTTGAAAGAAGGTGTGTTAAAATTATGTCAAAGAGAAAGAACATTGAGAACCCCATGTGTTTCAAAACACAATGGTTTTGTTCCATTTCTTAAGACCATACTTATTTATTCTGTATGTGAATAATTATCAGTGTCCTGGTAAGCTGAAGTCAAATAATTACTATCACCTTGCATCTTGGCATCTTGGCATCATCATCATCATCATCATAAAAGAAATAAATTTGCGAAAAAAAAAAAGAAAAAAAAAGTAGGTTTAGTGGAAGAAATTTTAGTTAACAGTACATCTGATCGTTATATATGCAGTCCAATTTGTGCCAATGTAGAATTCACATTGATCCTCGTTTTTACTCTGTACACACCAATAAAGAATGGACATGCTGCTGTGTCTCTTCTTCCATTTGATTTGTATTCCTTTATCACAGAAGTTCGGTAAAAATGCAGTAAAGTTGTTTTTTTGTTAACTTTGCCTGTTTTAGATATAAAAGTTATAGATTCTTAGCCTATATATAGGTGTGGATTAGTATATAGCCACCTAGTTCTGCCTTAGCTGTTGCATGCTTTAGTGGTAAAATAATTGCTCGACCAGTAAAATAAATTCACGTGTAACTACATGTTATTGTTGAAATATTGTTTTGATTCTGACCAAGTGATTGGATGTTATTAGTCAAGCACAAATAGTTCTCAATTTATTGGCAGCTTTTCTGATCCGCAACTGTATTGTTGATGTTTTTCAGGACATTGCAGTGTTGAGAAAGTCTTTGTTTTTGTAAAACATTTTGGTTTGGTATGTGTAAACTGTATAATCTCTGAATTTTTTGTAATCCATTTTGTGTGTCAGAAATATTACTCCCAATGTTTTAATTTTCTGTATATTCAGTTTATGACATTAAAAAAGGGTGATCTGTTTTTGTTCACTAAAAACAAGTTTGTTAAAATCGGTGAATAGGTGAGATATGCTGATTACAATTTCCTGTGCGATCTCAAAGTGATTTGATTTCTGGTGGGTAGTGTCAATACTGTTAAACCGTGTTTAGTGTCGGGATAAAGTGATAAACAAAACCTGTTTAATCAGAACCCTGAATATTCTGACATCTTTTCTAACATAGATAATCTCATTACCATTAAAAGCTACCAAACAAAAGACCTTATTTTGTATTCTGTATCCCACAAGGTGTCTGATCAAACAGGTTTCAAATTAACATGCATTTAAAAAAATAAAATAAACAGTGATCAGCTATATATATATTTTTAGCGCTTTGTTATTGAAATAATTTGCTTAGTGATGCTACAAACTGTCTTTCAGTAAATGTCAACTGTTATTTAATAGTGACCATGTAGACAAATTATGTTGGCTGTCTTTCCTCACTAAGAACTTCCATTTGGGTTATTTACAACTTGTAACCTTGCCCGAGTAGACTGATCATGACCTCGGCTTATGATGTCCAGTTCAAGATGTACAATGTATGTACTCTGGGCACAGCTAATTACCTATCTGTTGTAGGTACAATTTTTGTTGCGTGAATTGTTTGAATTAAAATGATTTTGTCATTGAATTTGATTTGTTCTCTTTTCTTGTTCAGCCAAATACATGTACTAGTCTTTAACAGCAATAATAACATTATATAATAATTCTCAAACACATACATGTACACAGATTCTGAACCACAAGATTTGTTTTAGGGTGGTTGTGGGCTGCAGTGGAAACACAATTGCCCTTCACCAAGACGGCCAGGTATTTTTTCCTGGATAAGAAATGAAAAGGTATTGGGTCGCCTACATGATCACAGGGTGTACTCTAGTCTCCTAACACAGTAACACCCCTTGTGCACTGCCATCTGGGCCAACAAGATTATAGATATAAGTTGATGTAACTTGTTTTCACTATTGTAGCAAGTTTACAAGGATTTACTTATTAATGACTTTCTACATTATACAAAAATTGTATGTGAGGAAAGAATGTATGATTTGACACTGTTTATTAAATAACAGTTGAGAAACTGTGAACTTGTACATAGTGAACAGACAGACCCACGCAGGCAACCCCCAACTGACCATCAATATATTACATCATACTCGTGTTTTGTGTTGTAGTTGAAAGTTAGCCTGCTCATCAATCTGTTTCCTGCTATCTTTTACATGAAGCCTGTGATCTGTGTATCTGGGTTTCATTAAAAGCTACCAGGTAGTTTGGAAAACAAACAAAAAAAGAGAGAACTTTACGGTAGTGTTGCCAATTTATTGTACATTACACTATATGCATCCAACTGGATTGTTTTTATTGTGGAACTCTTAAGAAACAAGAGGCATGAAACAAGAAGCAGCATACAACCTTAATAAGTGGAGCAGACTAGTCATGAAGGGATGCCTTGTGGGATCAGTCTAATTTCAATATTTTCAGGTAATAAGCATTCTATATTGGTGTTCACTCCACATCACAAACATGCACAAAAAAAAGGAAAATTTTTCATTTTGTCACGATTTATTGTTAATAAAATATACAACTTTAATTTTCTTAATATACATCTATATCATGTAAATCAAGTGGCCAGCACTTTTGACATTTGATATACAGTGGCTCGGATTAAATAACTATAAACTACAAATGGAATGTATGAAGTCAGTCAACACAGATGTAAAAAAGAAAGCAGGTAGATAAAGTATTAACAGAAATAACAACAATGGTATATTAATATTGCTAAGTTACTGGACGGATTCATAGAAATAGTACAATACCAAAATGTATACTCGACAAGATTCATAGCTTGTCACCATTTCTGATGGACTTCTTTGTTTATGACATGAATGTTGTGTTTATAAATATTTATAAGTTACCTCACATAAAATTCTGTATTTCTTTATTTTCTACATTTACATGTACATGTACATATATTCATCAATTTTGTTGTAAGGGAGAAATTATCTTTAAGTTGTTTTTCATCCAACATTCAAGCTCAAACATCACCAGTGAGTACCGTTCTTAAATTGTTAGTTTTGTTTCTAAGTATGCAGGATTTACCAGGACTAACAAATTTCCTGATATGATCTCCATCATTAAAACTATGATGTCATAATATGTCAAGGACAACAGTACTCATTAAATCATATGTATTATAGATTCAATTATCTGATTAAATTTTCATCTGAGAATGTTTACAAAATAGAAAATTTTGAAGAGGAATGTTCTTATGATAAAATTTGTGAAATCAGACTAGCTGATATGTGCTATATGATGAAAAAATGTCAAGGATAAGATGTTCAGAATTTTTTTTTCCAATAACAATCCACGAATCATAATTGGAATCTGGACACGGTCACATCCAAGAAGGGAGACAACTCTTGATGGCAGTTGATTACACAGTTCCAGATGGAATACGACCTCCGAGCTTCGTGATCACATCCTTCATCTCAGCAATTGCTGAAACAGAAAAATGTATCGGAAAGATTGAGTTCATTTTGAACAAAGTCCATAGAACTGAAGGATATTGAGTCAAATATGAAATTATACCAAAGGAAAAAGGAAATAATTAATTTGAAATTAAAATAAATAGATTTTATAAAATGTAATAATGGTTTAATTGAAAGAAAGGAAACTACTATGTTATCTGTCAAAACTTTCTGGAGTAAACCTGGTAATTTTTAATCACATTTTTTTCCCCTTTCAGTTATATATTCTAATTATTATCATTGGGTCATTTTAATATTTATTTTACAAGTAATAGAAATGAAAACTTGCATCATTAAATGTATATAGAATCCCCTCCCTAAACATATTCTTTAGTATATTTCAAATACATGTATACCCTTTTAGGTAGATTCTTATCATGAATGGAGACATCTTTTCAATTTCAGTACAACAAAACCAAACCAGAATGGTACGAACAAATAAGAACTTACACCTAACAGGTAATTAAAACCAAACAGATCTAACTTAATTAAACAAAGTTGACAGTCATGATATGTATTTTTTTAAGTATAAATTCTTCATCAAATAACTGATTATGCAATGGTAACCAACACAATAAAAAATATAAATAAAACATAAATAATTTAACATGCTACTCTGCTTTCCAAATACTGCCAAAGTGTATGTGAATGTTTTACACCTGGAAGTGAATGTTACATGAAAATTACTAGTAAGGATGAAAAAGAAAAGAAAATTGACTGCGAAAACTCTACCTTCTGATAAAGATTAAGTTTATCCCCATGACCATCCAGTAATGATATTAATATTCTCACATATGTTTACCCCAACACTAACACATACATTGTTTGAGATCCTGATTTTCCTCCATCAGCTCATTGTTACGACTGGACAAGAAAACGGCATCCTGTATGGAGTCCTCCAGCAGTTGTCTGTAGCGTTGGTCCAAGGCTGCTTTCTGTTCCTCAAACATCTCTCGGTAACTACGAAACGTCTGAAATAAATACATCTCTTGGTTAATATGAAATACCTGAAATAAACACATCTCTGGGTAACTATGAAAGGTTTTCAATAAACAAATTTACTTTCATCCAAAATATTTCATAAATGCATCAATAAATACGGCAGTCAACAGAGTAAAGGACTTGCTTAATGATACACAGTGCCCATGCAGGGACTCGAACTAGTGGCCCTTTGGTCACAAAGTCCTGTGTACTATACTATTAGTCCACTTTGTCTATTGACAATGGTCCCTCCATAAATCTAAAACTATACACAACAACTTAATAGATAAGGTGGTAGTGAGGTTTGACATGTACAATGTATAAGATTACCAATTACAGGTAATGTTACATATAACAGGTAAGAATGACCCTACTTTACCACACAAGAATTACCTGTGATTGGTGTATAACATACCTGGAAGTGCTGAAGCTGCTGAATTTCCATCTCGTCCTTGTGAAGTTTATACACATCTTCCAACTCCTTAGCCAGACGGTTCTTCTCCTGTTGGAGAGTCTGCAGCTGAAATGATGAATTGATACTATTGTCACACAAAGGATTCATAATAAAATACTTCACTGCTGTATATTACTGGATAATTAAATCACTGAAGTGAAATGAATAGCATTATCAATGTTAATAGTGTAACAGGATGATACAAAGGAATATCAACATAACGACCAAAAACTATTGAATATAACACATTAACTTAGAGTAACGAGACAATTCAGTGAAGTACAGTTTCCCCACCAAATGTGAAGTTGCATATCAAGAATGCACTGATGATAAATAAATCTGATGAATATTTACTGATAAGTGGTGTCCTTTTACCATGAAATTGGAAAGTGTCACTTATGTAATATTTGAATGCATTTCATGTATAAATTTTAATATGATAACTAATTATCAGGATTCAGATGTGAAAACGAAACATTAAAAGAGGCAATATGACTTATTTGATCTATGATATTGCCCATTCTAGGGTGTCAAATCAACCATTCTTATTTATACTGATAATATAACTTAATCAAAGTTAGTTATTTTACAATTTAAACATATTATGTTGAAACCCCTTCCTGAATTAGAAATATTTGACACGAATCCAGTTAATTGTATTAAAAAGAAAATATTACACTTTAAATGTGCACACAGATGTATCAGGATCATACTGTATGGACACTGAATATCTAAAGTGGTACATGGAAGAAAGATTTTAAAAACAATTTTTTTCATGTACATGGGCTCCATCACTGTAGTTCTAAAGTATGGGTTAGAGTATCAAGCCTTTGGTACGTGGCACACTGCCTCAATTAGGTGAACCCTATGCCCCCAGTATGAAGTGCCAGTGTTAAGAAGTATATGAGATAGAGCCTGGACAATATTTTTCTTTGATACTGGACAAAGGTCACAATGTAGGTCAGGGTGACCTACTTTAGGTATGCGACACCACCTCATTTAGATAAATATATGCCCCAAGTATGAAGTGCAAATGTAGACAAGTATATAAGATAGAGTCCGAACAAGATAATGTGCTGAAGGACATTCGGACAGAAGGACGTACAAACACAACACACTATAGTTACCCCCCAAGGACAAAGTTTCAAGTATTATCCAACCCAACAAAACAAGGCTCATTGGGATAGTGTTAAACCTACTTAATCTGATACCCTGTAATACACAACATAGTGGTCAGATTACTTAATAGTTTGGTTTGGTTAATTATTGTTTAACATCCTATCACTATCAGCAGCTAAGGTCATTAGCTCCCCTGTGTGCCAGATGCATGCATGTAGTGAATGTTTGTGTTTTGGGAGGCTACGTTATGTTCGTGTATGTCTTCTTGTGATAGTGTGGAACTGATGCTGAATTTATAGTGCTATCTCACTGAAGCATACTGCTTAAGACTTCCAGCAGGATACCCCTTCAGGTCAAATTATTCTGACAATGGCCAAACTAGTCATCCCAATCCCGAAAATTCTGAGCACTAATTAAGCTGGTCAGATTAGACAAGATGTCAGAATATAAAGGCATTACATGATTCCTGAATGCACATGGGCTAGATTAAATAGGGTTTAAAATACACATGGGTTGGTTTATAAAAGTTCATAGATCTAGAACCAGTATTAAAATATTATATCAAAGAGAACTTTTGTCCTCCATCGTAGAAGAGATCCATACCTGGTAGGTGATAACCGATTTGTTGGCCTTTAGTTCCACCACCTGTATCTCCAGACCTGCCCCCTCCTGCGGAGTGTACTTTTTACCATCAGTCATTTTAACCTGGATTTCCAACTTCTCCTGTTCAATCTCGAGATTCATCTTATCCAGTTCGTCAGCCACCATAGCTTTATGCTGCTGTTCCAACTGGTGACGTTCCTCCATCTGTCAACACAGTGTTAATCATACGGGAGGTAAGCTTTCTTATCTACCTGTTTATTTAAACACACAAATCTGTACTGATGGACACAAAATTCAGGTGATCATATTTACACTTCAAATAATTAACACATTACTTTCATATTACAGTGCAAACTGAAGCTACTGTTATAGCATGGCACGTTTCTGTCTTGTTTATGTGGTTGCTATGGAACCACAAATATAAATACAATGAATAATATGTTAGGGCTGTTCCAGGAAAACATACATAGGACAGGGGGAAGGCACTTTAATAAATTACATGTGGTGGGGTGGGATCAAATTAAAACCATATCTATGGGTTGGTGGAGTTTGAAATAAACTGATTCTGTTGTTTGGTATATTTGATGTGTTTGTACTATTTTTCACTTTAAAATTGCTTCTATACAAGGGTACCATTCATAAAAAAGTGGCTATGTGGGAGGGTTATCAAAATTTTAAATCACCTCTATGGGTGGGTCCCCTAATTTCAAAGTGCCTTTCCCCCTGGAACAGCCCTTACATTGGATAAGTACAAAAGTTTACACAAAATAATTTGAAAGCTTCAAACCACACAATTAAGTACATGAATATTTCATGTTAATCAGTATAGTAGTTATAAAAAATATATTCACTTATCATACCATCAACATGGAAATATATACATTATCATATGACAAACACACAAAATTTTGAGAAAGTAAAATTAAGAACAAGTATGGAAAATACCTCTACTTTCTGCCTGACTTCTGCACTTCCCTTCATTGCCGTCATCTGGGCCTTGGCACTCTACAATCACAGTACAAGTAAGACCAATGGGTCAATATAGTACATGTATTACATTTTATCTTTAAGACCATTGTGTCAATATAGTACATGTATTACATTTTATCTTGTAGATTTTAATTATAATTTTTACCATTTTTCGCCATTTATAACCTAATGCCTCTCACCAAAACTTTGTAACACATATCTCTGAATTTGTAGTTCTTTTTAAGGAACATGACACCTTTTTGACTTCCCTTTATATATGACCATGCTATTTTTCCATATCATCTTGAGTGAATTTTATCAGAAACTTAATTCAGTGTCAATGATCTAAATATGGAAGGATCAAACAGAAAACAAAGAAACAGAAAGTTATGGAATGCATGTCTAGTTGACTATGTCTTTACCATCAATTTACATATGTCCTACCACACCAACTAGATATCATGCATCAAGGCAGTGGTTATCAGCAGGTGAGCCTGACTTACATTAACTGGCTGATTAAACTTGCTCCATGATACCTTTGTTTGATAACAATTCTATATCCCCTTATCCTCATGCTACCTCCCTTTATTACCTTGTTACCCCCATTTATGACCTTGTTCCCTCCCTTTTTGACCTGCCTACCTCCCTTCATTACCTTGTTACAATATGTATCTCCCTTTATTATCTTGTTACCTCCCTTTATGACCTTGTTTATTCCCTTTATGACCTTGTTACATCCCTTTATTATCTTGTTACCTCCCTTTATGACCTAGTTTATTCCCTTTATGACCTAATTACCTCCCTTTATTACCTTGTTACTTCCCTTTATTACCTTGTTACCTCCCTTTATGACATTGTTTATTCCCTTTATGACCTTGTTCCCTCCCTTTATGACATTGTTACCTCCATTTATGACCTGATTACTTCCCTTTATTACCTTGTTACTTCCCTTTATTATCTTGTTACCTCCCTTTATGACCTTGTTTATTCCCTTTATGACCTTGTTTATTCCCTTTATTACCTTGTTACCTCCCTTTATTACCTTGTTACCTCCCTTTATTACCTTGTTACCTCCCTTTATTACCCTTTCCACTGACCTCCCTTTCCTCTCGCTGTTTGTCCTGAACATCCTTTAACTGCTGTTTGAGTTTTTTCAAAATGTCTGTCTCTCGCCTCAGCTTTTCCTTCAGTTCATGTATAGCAGTCACTCTCTTTTTGGTTTCAGATTCTGAGGATTTTCCTGTAAACAATATTATGAAATTTATTAATATATTTGGAACACTACCACCACAATCATTCAAATACGTGTTGAAAATATACAAAAATAAGTTATATTCTGTTACCTTCGATTGAAAATCAACAAAAGTTAACCTTTCTTAAGACGAAAAGGCTTGATTTTTTTTTTTGATAAGTAAATTAAACTCACAAATTTGGCTCAACTGTATATATGTTAAAACTGTGTACAAGTAATTTCAGATATAATACTGTAACTGAAAGCTATCATATTTTGTATGGTGAGAAAGTCCAGCATTATGAGGATAGAGAGAACTGTTATTTACCACTCTCTGTCCACTTAGAGTATTCAGCAATCCTCTTCTGTAGCTCCTCATTCATTACATCAACCCCTTTCCTCTTTTCTTTATATTGGAGAGTCAGCTTTCAATGAAAGATATGGTGACAGGTTTAGAAATTGATACATATTAAAGGTAGACATAATATTGGAAAATGAAAGTAATTTGCTCATACTTAAATGACATACTGTAATAGACTTAAGTAGAATATAACCATGACAGGCAAATGACTTCCCCTAAACTATAACTATAACATACAGTAATGCCTTTATTTTTTTTCAATTTTAACAGAGTTAAATATCTTTTTTTATCTTTATTTTACCATTACATAAATGTGTAATCTATTATAGGCACTTGAGATCAGATTCCACAATCTACTATATGATGTTATGCAATATTCACCATTAGGACTGTGATAGAATTTCTCTGTGTGATTTTCACATAATAATATTGTGAAACAAGCATATATGGCTTCTTAATCTTATTATGTAATGACCAGTGTTGAGGGAATATGGAAGTTCCTCTGATGTACACCTTCTACCATAAATATGTCAGATTTTTTTACTATATCCGAATAGTTCTTGAAATTAAGATTTCAGTAATGAGAAATAATGGATGGACAAACCAGGATCTCATCATGAGCTCCTGAGATTAGCTAGTTACATTGCATCAGGATTCAGGACCCGACCCGACAGGACAGGACATACATGGGTAACACTATATGCCCCCCTCCCCTCCCCATTTCATGGCGGGGCATAAAAGAAAAGAAGATATGAAGATGTGACTATAACAAGAATGAAGTTTTGTTAAAACACTTGTAATGGGTATGAATTCCTGTATTCTGTGTTAAAAAAAATCGTGTATTCTGTGTTATACAAAATCGTGTATTCTGTGTTATATGAAATCATGTATTCTGTGTTATATGAAATCATGTATTCTGTGTTATATAAAATCCTGTATTCTGTGTTATATGAAATCATGTATTCTGTGTTATATAAAATCGTGTATTCTGTGTTATATAAAATCGTGTATTCTGTGTTATATAAAATCGTGTATTCTGTGTTATATAAAATCGTGTATTCTGTGTTTTACAAAATCATGTATTCTGTGTTATATAAAATCGTGTATTCTGTGTTATATAAAATCGTGTATTCTGTGTTATATAAAATCGTGTATTCTGTGTTATATAAAATCGAGTATTGTGTGTTAAGGATAATACTGATGAACTACCTGGTCCTTCTCTTTCTGTAGAAGTATCATCTTCTCCTGTAACTCCTTGTTGCCCTTCCTCACATTGTCTGTGACCCACTCCAGGATACCCTAAAACAGCAAACTTTATCTATACCCCCGATATAACCTTCAATGTAAAATGATATAGAACATGCAGTTAGTAATTACTTATCAGTGTTGTGGGCCATTTTGCATATACAAGTACAATGCAGCTATAGGCTATATTTCAGTATTTTAAATCGTTTATTTTTCATGAAAGATTTTATAATAGTTTAAAGTTTTGCTTGCAAAGCCTCACAAAAATAAAAACTTCCAAGATTTTTTTCATTAAATCTTACATGAAATGAAAACTTAATGTTCAATATACAACTATCCAAGAGTGTCCAAGACTTTTGAACTCTATCCATATAAAGTACACACCTTATTTGCCAAGTTGATTTTCCTTTCCTCCTCAAACTTCTGGGACAATCTCTCACGCTCTGCCCAAGTAGACTGTTTGGCTATTTGTAGGTCTTGTACTAGGTCCTGTTAGTGTAGATAAAACATCATTAAAACTAGTTCCCTTTCATACATATACTTTTAATCAGTCTTGTATACTAACTGACATAATCCAAACACTAAAATGTGACATGACTGTCCTTGTCAAAAAAATAAAATACCCAAACTCTGTTTTGTACCTCACATGTACAGATAGACAAACAGCTTTAGACATGGACAAGAGACCTAACAGGCCTGTACAGTTCACCTGCTTCTAGAGCAGCATTGAAGTAGATTAGGTCAATTATGCAGATACTAAGCTTGTTACCACCCTATTCAAATATAAATAGAAGAAGACTAGGTTTATTCATTTAAATATATTTTGTAGCCCTTCATTCAAGCATACAATATATTGGCCCAATATCAGGTCTTAGTTATAGAGAAATCCTTGTTTAAATTTGTTTAACACGTTTGAACCCTTTGACCTTGAATGTAGGTCAAAGTCATTCATTTTAACAAACTTGGTAGCCCTTCAGCTCAGTCCAGCATGCTACAGGCCTAATATCAGGTCTCTGGGCCTATTGGTTTTTGAGAAGAAGTTGATGTTTAAAGGATAAGCTGACGCTGGACAGCTGGACAACGGATGTTGTCGCACCACAGCATAAGATCATCTACTCTTCGCGCAGATGCGCCAAAAGTGGCATTTACGAAACTGGCTCTATTGATTCCTGTAGCAAATGCACCCCTATGTTCAAATCTGAGACAACTTTGTCAATTTAAGTCACTATTAATTATTATATAATCAAAACATTGGCTTGATATACATTTTACAACCCCCATCATCCACCCCTCCCATCCATAAGATACCTTGTAATGAATTATGATATAAATTGTATTTTACATTTATGCGAATATTACATCCAGAATTACCAGTTTAAACCTACCTGCATCTTTAGAACATCATCTTTGTTGGGTTCTGAGGATGAAGCAATCCTGTCACGTAGTTTAGAGATCTCATCTCTTAAGTCCTGGATAATGTCACTGGAATCATCCTGTGGGGTACAACATCATCAGATTATATGCTGGACCAATTATTCTCACTGCCTGAGGAATTGTTGTGATTTGATTTTTTTTTTTTTTGGCAAATTTGTAAATCAGAATAGAATTTATCTGCTTTCTGTTGATCTCATGGTCCTAAGCATGGCAAGCCCAGTGATCGTCGTCAGATGGAAGTGTATCACATTACAAGACAAAGATTACAAGAATTCTGTTATTTTTCAGTCCTTCAATGTAATTATTAATGCATTCCTATTTTTCTGATGAGGAATAATTAAATACTATCTACATGTGTAATAAATTGTAACTTAAAAGGACTTAGAAATTAACACTTATGTACTAACCATGATTTGCTTTATTACAATTAGCATATGATTGTGGTACAGATTTTGTTTAATGCATCTTGTATTCAAATGTCCAATTATATAATAATTTTAAGTCATATATTTTCTTGCACAATTAAAAAACATAACTATGATGGAACAAACTTTAAAACTTCATACTGACTACTTCAAATATGATCTGAATAGGAATGCATTTTAAAATTAATTCTTATGAATACACATTTATTTTCTTAATACTTAAAACTATTCTCTAGGTAAATACTGTACGATAATAAAAATCTGCCTCTGCATATAAATTTTGTATGAAACAAAATAGATAATGATAGTGTGCTGAACAAGTAAATGTCATGCTGCAATCATATGATAAATATTAAATACATAAATTAAATCACAATAAGCTTGAAGGACATTCAACCAAAATAAAATTCAAACTTCAAATTAAATTTTCTGGAGGTATTTTTTTTTTATTCATTATGTGATTATCATATATGCATTCTTTATAAAAAAAACCCCAAAAAACAGAATTTATATCCAAAGTCGAAATTAAAAGTAGATGTCATTTTTCTGAATTATTCTAACTGTAATTAGTCTATAGAAAATTAATCTTTACAATCATACTGTAATTTTCAAGTAAACACAAAATACATAATCCATTATTTTTGTTTTATCTGAATCTACTTTGTCAGTTTTGAGATGTTAATATCATTTTTGAATTTGTAAAATAAAGACGGAACTAACTTCTCCAAAAATGTTTAATTTGAATTGAACTTTGTTTATATAGCATGCAACTTTAGTCATCAGGTCTGTTAAAATGTCTAAAGACCCAAAAACAGAATTGAAAAAAAAAAAAAATTCATAATTATAATATATATAGAGATACCGGTATACTGTAAAATAAAAATGTCATAATTATAATATATATATACAGATACCGGTATACTGTAAAATAAAAATGTCATAATTAAATTTATAGAGAAACTGATATACTGTAAAATAAAAATGCACTTTACATATCATTTATGTCAGATGACCTTTTTTATGTTAAAATCTGTTTAATCAAAACATTTTAATTGCTCTATGGCAATATACATTATACGTATATATGATTCTTAAGATAACCACACCTACATAATAAGTATACTGTGAATACATAATACATATTGTATATAATGAATGTACATGTTTTGATCTATATCAATTTCTGTAATACACTTTTGTAAATTACTTAATTCATTGAACCATAATAACAACAACACAGTGTCCTTGCTTTCTCCAAATACTTCTTTAAAGTTCAGACAATGATAAGGACAAATTAGACCTAATTTTTTTTAATGGATTATTTATCAAACATTGAATATGAAGTGTATATCATTATGATATGTAAGTACTATATGTGTATTTAGATGTTGGTTAGGACAGGTATTTTTTACATAATTCTTTTTTTAAAACCACACATTTAAGGTTTACATGAAATTAACTTTTGTTTACTTCTATATTAATAACCAAATTAGTATACAATAATTTGTTGAGTGTTACTCCTCATATCAGTACAATATTTTAAATTTTAATTAAGCAAAATCTTATAACAATGTTCACATATTATTGTTATGTTGTTAATTTTCCCCATATAAACTGTTAAACTCTTTACTGAATTTTACCTTTCCATCAACAAAAGACTGTACAAGAATAAAACAGTTTTTACATTATTATATATATATCAATATGTCAAAGGGTTCATCTTATAGCCTAGGGTTTTTAGTGTACTACTGTACATGTATAGAAATATAACGTGATCAAGCTAGGGCCCAATTGTCTCAATACAAGAAGGTGTGGCCATCACTGACCAAATTTGTACTGGAAACCTCAACGTGTTAGAACTTTTCTACATTCTCCAATGCAATTTGAAAATCGAACCAAGTTTTTTTGTTTTTGCCATTGGCACTGATAGCAACTAACAGCGTGAGCCCTGCAGACCTTTTAAACCTCCTTCATTATATTCAATGTACATTTTTTTTATATTTAAATTATAGTATCATGAATACTTTAATGTTTACATGTTATATATATATTATGTATATGTATGCATGTGTAATTTATATCTTTATCAAACACATACAGCTTACTGGTACTAAGTGGAATATCCTTGTTAGCAGATAATGTACGTCTGTCCTAAAAACATTCAGTATTGTTTATTACAAATTATTACACAGAACGTCTGACACAGATGTACACAAAATTAATTGTGTTTTTGTAATTAAGTTTAAACATGCATTTTATTTTATTTCCAAATAAAACTTTTTAGTTTATCAGAATTCTGTAAAACTGATAAGATCTTCTTTCTTTCTTTCTAGCTATAAAAATATTGAATTTCAAAATTTGTGTTTTTCGTTCTTTCTAGCTACAAAATTATTGAATTTCAAAATTTGCTGATCAATACTTCCTTTCATTATTTCTCAATAATGAAATATACATCTGGTGTGTCAGTAATGTGGCCTTATTATCTGAAATCCATCAAACTCTGGTATCTGTCAAAATCCCAACTTATATACATGTGTATAATGAATTATGTAACAGTGTATAAAAGAAGCAAAATAAAACACATAGAAATAGAATCAGTGATGGTAGTTTGACCCATAGTGTCTCATGCAGTTTGTGATGGAGGTGTACTTACATACGGGTTCTGTGTGACGTCCATAACAAATGTGATCAAGGTGGACATGAAAGTGACATTTTTAATGATGACGATGATGTTGACTTTATAATCAAAGTCTATGAATTGAATAAAAACTTTAAAAGGCATGATCCAATGCTGAGTGTGCAACTCTAGATATTGTCTTCACTTGACAGCATAATCATATACAAGGGTATAGAGAACTTTTAATATGTGGCATTTTTTCAATGAAGTATTCATTCCAGTATGAATGCAAGACAGTTACATGCATACACCATCATGAACATTGAACACTGTTGTTCTGTAATGAATACCTATATTTACATAATTCTAAATTCAAAATTACCTGAACATCAGTATTCCCTAGCAACACCTAAATGATTGCTTCTTATAATGATCTCAGGTACATGGCAAGTGGGAGGAGTGTCAAAATTAAACTGATACCACTGCATTTATACTCATATGAATTGAAATTTCTTCTGGTTAAGTTTGTATATGGACTAGAGTTGGAAAAATAATGATATATATGTATATACTGGTACATATAAAACATGTTGTTGGACAACACTTATATTATTTTAAGAGTTATCATTCGTAACAACTGTTTCTATATCCACTAGCTATATATAGGAGTGTAATGATTATTTTACATGAACAGAATTATTCTGAATATAGAGTGATGCTTAAGTGATCAACAAATGGAAACTATTTATATTTCATTATAAAAAAATAATTTATGATGTGAAAATAATCATAACAATGTCTTCATTTTGTGTTTTCTTCAACACAACTAAATAATTAAACCAAACATTTGCTCATTTAAAAAAATGCTTTATCAAAAAGGAATTTGGGACAAATGCTGCATTATACTGTGACATATTCTTTTGTACCTTCTTTCCAAAAGAGTTCAAAGAACACTGTACATTAATTTCAGTGATCCAGATAGTACTGGTTACATATAGGATGTACAGTGGGTCTGAGCTATATTGATAAGAAATTAATTTCATCTCCTATTGTTCACAAATTACAATGATATCTAATTTTAATTTCCCTATTATAAAATTTCAGCTTTACCATATTCAACTTGACATGGTTCTTGATGGACTTGGCATATGAAGCATACTGTAGTGTGGTATGGGTTTCCTGGTGGGTCCGATCTGGAAGGTCAAAGGTCACAAAATAACAGGTAAGAAAATATCTCGGACATATAAATAAAAAGTTATCACAGCAAATTCTGCAAGGTGGGAAGTCAAGGTAAAAGTTACGTGGTATAGGGTGTTTGTTAATGTTATCAATATTTACAATTAATTTGTAAAATTGTACCCTAGAATTGAAAATAGGTTGTGTTCCTCATTAAAATTTGTCCTAAATTTACAACTACGAAATTTGCATGTGTCCTGAATTAACAATTAAGAACTACTTCCATTGAGTCTTCACAAATTGATTTAATTTTCTTACCTGTTGGTGCCACAACAGCAAACATCATTGTCACTGCATTGCCACCCAGAGACTCCTGAAACATGGAGGATCATATTTAATAAAAAATTTTAAAGTTTATTTTCAAATGGCACAAGTTTAAATTGAATACTTGAATACAAGCAATGTGAAAGTTACAAGGACAGTTCTGTATGTGGAAGAGGGATCTTAAGTCTCTTCCATATCGTCTATTTAAACAAAGCAATGCCAAATTGAATTGTACACTTACTCTATTAATCATCTCAGTATACATACATTATAATATTATAGTATAGTCATTACAAAACACCTATTGATTACAATCTCATACAATTCATACTTCAGTATACATACATATAATATTATAGTATAGTCATTACAAAACACCTTTTGATTACAATCTCATACAATTCATACTTCAGTATACATACATAAAATATTATAGTGTAGTCATTACAAAACATCTGTTGATTCGATTACAATCTCATACATTTCAAACCTCATTATACATACATATAATATTATAATGTAGTTATTAAAAAAACACCTAGCTGTTGCTTTGATAAGGGATATCTCGTACACTTCACTTCTCGGTGTACATAGGCTTCATTGGTCATTTGACAGATGAAGGTGTCACTGAGCATAGTCACAGAAATGTCACACATCAAATACAATACTGATTGTGATATACGTCTATCCATATACATAATTATCAACCCAAAGCAATTGCTCCATTACCTATCCACATACATAATTACTAACCTGAAGAAATTGTTCCATTACCTATCCACATACATAATTATCAACCCAAAGAAATTGCTCCATTTCCTATCAACATACATAATTACTAACCTGAAGAAATTGTTCCATTACCAATCCACATACATAACTACTAACCCAAAGAAATTGTTCCATTACAATGTACCTATCCACATACATAATTACCAACCCGAAGAAAATGTTCTATTACCTTTCCACATACATAACAAGGATGGATAGTATTGCAACAGCAATACAAAGTCCCCTGCCTGACCTAGGAGTGCACCTGTTCATTTCCCATTTTTTAAACTGTTATACTGATCATGTATACCAAGTTTCATTAAAATCGGAGAAGTACTTTAGGAGGAGTTGTCCGGACAAGCCTCAACCAATGAAAAGCCGGCGGCCATTTTGAAAAATGTTTTTTTGGAAAAAAAAGAAGTGGGATGCACAACTTAATGTTATACTGATCATGTATACCAAGTTTCGTTAAAATCAGAGAAGTACTTTAGAAGGAGTTGTCAAGACAACTGTTGCGTGACAGACAGACAGCAGAGGGACAGAGGGTAAACCTAAAGTCCCCCCGTTTTTCAAACGGCAGGGGACTGATTACTAACCTGAAGAAAATGTTCCATTACCTATCCACATACATAATTACTAACCTGAAGAAATTGTTCCATTACCTATCCACATACATAATTACTAACAAGAAGAAATTGTTCCATTACCTATCCACATACATAATTACTAACCGGAAGAAATTGTTCCATTACCTATCATGGTTCCATTACCTATCATGGTTCCATTACCTATCCACATACATAATTACTAACCTGTAGAAATTGTTCCATTACCTATCATGGTTCCATTACCTATCCACATACATAGTTACTAACCCGAAGAAATTGTTCACTTACCTATCCACACACATAATTACTAACCTGTAGAAATTGTTCCATTACCAATCCACATACATAATTACTAACCCGAAGAAATTGTTCACTTACCTATCCACATACATAATTACTAACCCGAAGAAATTGTTCACTTACCTATCCACATACATAATTACTAACCCGAAGAAATTGTTCCATTACCTATCCACATACATAATTACTAAATCGAAGAAATTGTTTACTTACCTATCCACATACATAATTACTAACCTGAAGAAATTGTTTCATTACCTATCACGGTTCCATTACCTATCTACATACATCATTACTATCCCGAAGAAAATGTTCCATTACCTATCATGGTTCCATTACCTATCATGGTTCCATTACCTATCCACATACATAATTACTAACCTGAAGAAATTGTTTCATTACCTATCACGGTTCCATTACCTATCTACATACATAATTACTAACCCGAAGAAATTGTTCCTTTACCTATCCACATATATAATTACTAACCGGAAGAAATTGTTCCATTACCTATCATGGTTCCATTACCTATCCACATACATAATTACTAACCTGTAGAAATTGTTCCATTACCTATCATAGTTCCATTACCTATCCACATACATAATTACTAACCTGAAGAAATTGTTCCATTACCAATCCACATACATAACTACTAACCCAAAGAAATTGTTCCATTACAATGTACCTATCCACATACATAATTACCAACCCGAAGAAAATGTTCTATTACCTTTCCACATACATAACAAGGATGGATAGTATTGCAACAGCAATACAAAGTCCCCTGCCTGACCTAGGAGTGCACCTGTTCATTTCCCATTTTTTAAACTGTTATACTGATCATGTATCCCAAGTTTCGTTAAAATCGGAGTAGTATTTTAGGAGGAGTTGTCCGGACAAGCCTCAACCAATGAAAAGCCGGCGGCCATTTTGAAAAATGTTTTTTTCGAAAAAAAAAATAAAGAATGCACAACTACATGTTATACTGATAATGTATACCAAGTTTCATTAAAATCGGAGTAGCACTTTAAGAGGAGTTGTCCGGACAAGCCTCAACCAATGAGAAGCCGGCGGCCATTTTGAAAAATGTTTTTTTGGAAAAAAAAAAAAAAGTGGGATGCACAACTTAATGTTATACTGATCATGTATACCAAGTTTCGTTAAAATCAGAGAAGTACTTTAGAAGGAGTTGTCAAGACAACTGTTGCGTGACAGACAGACAGACGGAGGGACAGAGGGTAAACCTAAAGTCCCCCTGTTTTTCAAACGGCAGGGGACTAATTACTAACCTGAAGAAAATGTTCCATTACCTATCCACATACATAATTACTAACCTGAAGAAATTGTTCCATTACCTATCCACATACATAATTACTAACAAGAAGAAATTGTTCCATTACCTATCCACATACATAATTACTAACCGGAAGAAATTGTTCCATTACCTATCATGGTTCCATTACCTATCATGGTTCCATTACCTATCCACATACATAATTACTAACCTGTAGAAATTGTTCCATTACCTATCATGGTTCCATTACCTATCCACATACATAATTACTAACCTGTAGAAATTGTTCCATTACCTATCATGGTTCCATTACCTATCCACATACATAATTATCAACCCAAAGAAAATGTTCCATTACCTGTCCACATACATACTGACAAACTTGAAAACAATGTTTCATAACAGTTAAACATTGATTGATACAGGATTCTAGATTAGACATTGTTTGGATTGGATTTTGAGATTTGAGTGTTGACCACAGTACACACCTGTAGGAGTCTGGTCACTGTGGAGTCCCTGTATGGAACAGCTGATCCCTTCTTGTTGCCTCCCAAAACACTCAGCACATTGAGGACACCCTGTACACTGCAAAGCCCAAAGTTGATTATTTATATACACCAAGTAAATTGAGGTAATATGTACAATACAAACCACAATGTTTTATTTATAGAAACCAAGTATGTTGAGGATACCCTACAAACCTGAAAGGTGTTTATCTATAGACACCAAATAAATTGAGGATACCCTACAAACCTGAAAGGTGTTTATTTATAGACACCAAATAAATTGAGGATACCCTGCACACTTCAAACCTACAGATTATCTATTTACAGACAATAAATTGAGGATACCCAGCAAACTGCAAACCCCTACCCCAAATTATTCATTTATAGACAGACTTGTGTTGAAAATGTGACCTCTATAAACAGTGATTTCCCTCAACTTTTTCATTGATAGCATTTTACTGTATACACAGGTAATTCTTTGTTTTTGTAGACATTTGAGTGATATTTTACAGACAGATATCTGTGTTTGATATCGGTGAGATAACATACCCAGCCATAACTTGAGGGTCTGCACTGCCTCGGTGATCTGTACCTGTGGAATAAATAGATGAAAAAAACTATTTTAAAAAATAATTTACTAATTTAACGAAGAGATTCTGTTTTGTTATCCAACGACAGGAAACCTATTCAGACATTATCAATATATATATTTTTATTCTGGCTTTGAAATTTCTTTAAAGCAATCAATGAATGGTTGCCATGATCTTCTACCTATAATAAATGTCAAGAAGATGGATAATGTTGAAGGTGCTAAAACATAAACTGTAATCGACCTACTAAACACAGCTGTTCCTATAAGAAAAGAGGATGGGTGCATTCATTAAAACATAAAAAAGATTTTACCTCACTTATCTTCCAATATAATCTGAAGCTTCAGAACCAAAGACTCAGAATTGTTTTTTGCTACATAAAGCTATACATGTACATGCAAATGGGAAAAAAAAGCTCGCTTATTTTCCACCCACTTCAGATTTCGCATGGAAATTTGTTTAATTAAGACAGCTTCTTTTTGTGTTTTGTAAGCACAGTGAGATTATTAGGTCAAATATGGTATGGTGACATTACCTCACACCTAGTACATAAGATGTATTTATATAGGATATAAACATTCATTTGTCTGTACCTGCGAGGTCAACAATGGTGATGACGGAACGGACACCAACTTTACTGGATTGACGTTCCCTCTGCTCCACGACAATGGTAAATATTGCATTAGCTCTACAAGTAAACATTCAACACTTTACTGATGAGTTTTATCATATCCTAGATCTATGTTTAACGTGTCTCCATAGAACACATTAATATAAAAGGACATCTGCAATATATGTAACATGTTACAACAGCACATTAATATAAGTATATATAACCAGCTATTTTTTTCACATAGCTTCAGAGCAATATACAGTACAACAGGTTAATTCATCAATTAATCATGTATTGTTGTCTCTTAGGACGTCATGTTTTTGTCCTATAACACAGATTTGTTTCCTGATTAACATAATCTATGATCATTAATGCCTTATTCAATTATGATACTGCCAAATTTTATCTGCAGATTTTATGTATGAAATAAATCCTCTTAATCTAAGTAATTATATTAAAAAGGTTTAACAATTTGTGTCTTTCTTTGATTAGTAATTCAAAATAAAAATTACCAAAACTGACAATTAATGTTTTTTCTTCAAAATCAAACAATTTTATGTACCAGGTAATATATTAAGAGTGTTTAATCATTTGTTTGTGTGATGTAAGTGTACATATCTTTAATTAGTGATTTCAATTTATTAGTGCTACTGGCAAGAAAAATACTCAACTAACTATTTTTTTTGCATATTGTTTACTTTTGCATATACAAGGGCTGATTGATAAGTTGTGAACCTCGTATTGAAGGAGGTACTCAAGGATGTTCTTTTCAAGTCCTACTATTCTCTGACTATATAGGGCCATTTACCCAAGGACTGGTCTCATTTGGTTAGTTTAATATCACGAGGTAGTACTCTAAATAAACAAGACAAGCGGCTTTTGCAAAATGGACAAAATCGGTTAGGGTTAGGGTGAAAGAGTCTGTCATTGACATGACTGCCATTCACGATTGTGGCTTTAAATTGATTGAGCATCTGCTTTATTCACCTGATCTTGCTCCATCAGACTTAAATCCATTTTCAAAACTGAAAACAGGTATTTCAGGCCCCCTAACCCTTACCCTAACCCTAAGATGCTGTGGATGACTTTCTGAACAGCTAAGAAGAGGATTACTATAAAAGTGGCATTGAGGCCCTTAAACACCGCTGGCAAAAGTGTACAGATACTGATTATGTTGAAAAGTAATACAATATGTCCAGCAAAATTCAAATCCTACAATACAAGGCTCACTAATTGATCAGTCCTCGTATTATGTGTGGCATCTCATCGAAGCAAATCTACAAAAAAATTTAAAATGCATCAAACTTTGAGACCATTCCGTCAATCAATTACTTAAGCTTCTAAATTCACACCTCGCCCTGTGTGCCTGTAGATCAGTAGCCCCCATCTTCCTTGCTCGTGTTCCCTGCTCATACAACCTCAGCATTTCATCATATCCAGACACTACCAGCTCTGCTAGCCCATCCACGAATCTAAATACAAATAAAGCAAATTACAAAATTATATTTCACTTCACTCTGTCTTCCAGTCCACAATTCAGAAGTTTGTATAACAAATGTACAATAACAAAATGTAGAGATAGCGTTAGTACACTATCAACTCTGTAACACTATCCACTAATCCAAATTAAAATGTACAGTTAGTGTAACTACATTATCAACTCTGTTACACTATCCACTAATCTAAATTAAAATGTGCTCAATTCACAGTGGAGCATTTTTTAATAGAATGTTCCGATTTCAAGCACATTCGTGATAAATACTTTCGAGTCCCGGACATGAAAACCCTTTTCAGTTCCGTGGACTCGAAAACAATATTTAGCTACTTGAAAGAAATCGATCTATTTCATAGACTTTGATGTCTTTTACGTTACTGTCTTTGACGTTCTATTTATAACAAAGTTCACATAATCTATTCGTACATATTATTTCATATAATCTATTCGTACATGTATATATTTTACCATTTTTAACCAACTTTTTTATCATTATGATCTAAATATACAATACGGATGCTTTTAAAAATGACAAATTTTATCTGATTTTAACTTTAAAAATAAAACTTGTTAGTATATTGTTTGGCCCTAAATGACCCTAGTTGTCGATGGGCCGTAAAACACAAACAAACAAACAAACAAAAAATTAAAATATACAGTTAGTGTAACTACACTATCAACTCTGTTACACCACTCACTAATCTAAAACAAAATGTACAGTTAGTGTAACTACATTATCAACTCTGTTACACCACTCACTAATCTAAAACAAAATATACAGTTAGTGTAACTACATTATCAACTCTGTTACACCACTCACTAATCTAAAACAAAATATACAGTTAGTGTAACTACACTATCAACTCTGTTACACCACTCACTAATCTAAAACAAAATATACAGTTAGTGTAACTACATTATCAACTCTGTTACACCACTCACTAATCTAAAACAAAATGCAAATACAGCAAATTACATCATTTTAATTCACCAACAACTTTGTCCACAAATTCCTGGAATAATTAACCCTTAGTTAAGTACTAAGTTGTATCTGTTACTCACATTCCCTTGTGTGGATGCTGTCTAATTTTCATTGGATTGTTGTGAGGATTCAGGAGGTCAGTCATTTTCTCATCAAGGACCTAGCATAAATTATCAATGTAGCAGAATAAACAAACTACATAATGTTTATAATCAACCATTAATTTACTGGTTCATTTTTTGATACCTTTTCTGAACCAGGGTATCCAGTAGACCCTTGAGAGTATGTTTTTGACTCCCAAAGGTCATATTTCATATTTGACTCTTGGGTAAATTTGGAAGAAATGTCTATTTGACATACATGTACTTTATATGTTCTACCCTTCACATTTATGAGAAATAGTGATTTGACCTCAGAATTTGCTGAATCCCAAAGGTCAACTGGATGCCTTGTTGATACCATGATATATATTATAATTAACAGATCATATCTATGGTGAAGATACACTTTAGTCTCTTGACCATACAATTGGTGTGTACCACTTTTTCTATAGTTTTCTAAAGAAAATATGAAGATTGGAAAATTCTTGAGATTGCATGACCAGTGCACATACAAAATAAATCAAATCTCTGAAGAGAACATGTATAAATACACCTCTTCTTGACAACTGATATATCTTTCAAACAACATATTCTGGCTATTTTTTCTGCTGGAACAATTAGATTTCAAAAATGTTGAATCTGTCTAAATTGATAGTAAAAAATTGTGAGTTCCTGTCTCAGATAGAAAGGGTAGGTAAGTATGTAAAGCTGTTGACTATGCTGCATGCCTCTTACCTCTAGATAGGACACAGTAGTGAAGAATTCTCTGTTACTTTTCTCAGACATCACTTGGCAGACTCTCCTTATGACCTATTAACAAACAAAAATTGTATTAAGGTATGATGTTACCCATAATTTATTTTTTCATTGACATGCATACTAAAACAGGAAACTTTGAAAGTAAATTTAATCATTTAATATTTCGTGAGTTTTGAATGTACTATGACATACCTGGTAATCACAGAAGAAATACTGCATATACTGTTATATTATTGTTGCATAAGCTAGCCATGAAAGTTTGTACCCACAGAATAACATGAAAGCTCTGAACCATGAAAGAAAGTACACGCAAACATTTCATGTCATACAGTACCAACAGTATGTTCAGAATTCTAACTTTTGAAAAAAAAAATTACCTACAAATCCAAATGTCTGATTTAAGTAAGATAAGAAATGATATTAAAAAGAAATGTTTGATATTTAATTGTAACATAAAGGCATACTTACACTTGGGGCTATCCCTGGTTCACTATCAGTACCATTGATCAGGTAGCTTTTCCCAGACCCCGTCTGATAATCAACAACAGTGTAATGATGAATTAAAATAATAATTTCAACCATATGGAATACTTCAAAGTAGTAATATATGAAATTCCAATACTGTACTATCACTATTTTGGAGAAATTAACTGAAAACTGACAGTTACCAGATGTTGGTATGATGACTTCCTGTCAGTTACAATTCTCATTATAACTTGTACATAACCAGGTATACATTATATCTATATACATGTATATGAACTCTATACAATTGTCTGGTAGGTAAATTAAAGAAAGAAGCGTGCAGTGTAAATTGCAGGCTTACAGCAGACACTGCTATAGCAATTCACTACCCAATTGTAAAATATATGATCTGTAACTTAACTTTGTATCGGTTTTTTTAGGTTCAAATAAATCTTATTGCTCAAGAAGTAAAATTAAAAAGTACTTCATATAGTGTCCTCATGTACGAGGAGATCCTTTCGATGAACGTCATTCATACACCTCAATATTCTGGTTATGAGATAAATGAAGTTATGTATCTAACAGAATTAAGAATGGACATCATGTAAAATGTTTTAGGATTAATGATAATAAACTATCAATACGATCACCATACTCTCCCTTCAATTAGTTTTTTGACAAATATGTTACATTTGTTCATGTTACCTGGTAAAGTCCTTTCATCATAATGATAAAGCCAGAATGATTTCTTGTTTTAATAATGTAACAAAACCGGTGATGCACTTGGATAAAAAATATACATACCTAAGTTAATTTAGAAATTATTATACATGTACACAATATTATCACTTATACAAATGGCTATAGTACACAAAAATGTATAGTACCACCATGCAGGTATACAACTGATAATATTATCAACTTTTAAATGATGAGTAAAACTTACCGTGCCTAAAGCCATAAATGTAACATTGTAACCCTCCATGGCTCTCTGCAGCACTGATTCACATTTCTCTTTGAAAATCTGATCCTGTTAAAAAAAGATCATGTTTCAATTGATATTTTTATCTGTAATTTCATGTTAACTCATTTATTTATCAATTTTGATATTGGATGCTTATATCTATCAATATATAGAATGCTTCAATATTCAGATTCTTAGATTAGCTTCATAACATTCTAGTCCAATAAGAATTGTGATTATCTTATTTTTAATACTTACATTTTTTGCATCACTTCCATATGCTCCATCAAAACTAAATGACTGTTCCTGGAAATACAACACCCCAGTTTATTTACATGTACATGTAAATGTATATATATATATACAGCTGATTAACAAATCTTTACATATTGATGTATCTGCTCAGATCCTATAGGTTAAATATGATATCACCCCTAATTCACTTAATATCTTTCCGCATTTGTACCACATTATTTCAACATATTTTATATTCAGTGATCGATTCAATTCAATTCGAGTAAAAATTAAAAACTGCAGAAATATTTACATTTTCTAAGGTATAATCTATCCTGGATTTCAGACAATATGGAAAAATACATGTACATCCCTGCTTTAACATGAAGTCTTCTTTTCTCCATGAATGAGACATACACCTAATAGAAAGAAGGCCACCAATCGGTCAATTTATTATCTGACGTTATTGTGCAGACTTTGACTCATTAATTTCTTGATGTTTCAATCTCTAAACATTGTTGAGTAAGTCACAAATTGCTTTTTAATTACCTTTCCACCAGTTTCCACAGAAATCTTGTCACCAGATACCCTCACAGCTGTCTTTGCGCCTTTATTGGCCTCATCAGAGGTCAATGGTCGGCAACGAGCCACAACCTTGATGTTTATATTTTCAGGCTGAAATCATGTCATGTAAATCATATTTTTTTTTCAAGAAATATAAATATTTCAAATCAAGGACTGAAGTGTTTTAAGTTCTATGAACAGGTTGGGGAAAACTGCCAGTATTATACACCAGTTCAAGTATGGATTTGTTACTAAAAATAGCAAAAGTTGATTAAACAGTAAATTTAGAAATATATTTCTTAATGGCTATTAAATTTACGACAAGGTACAAAATGTTTTACTAAAATATGTTTTTAACTGAAAGCGTTAATGTTATCTACCTAGAAATTTGATGTTCACTACCGAAAGTATTGAATCTTTCCAATACATGTGCAAATTTTTAATTTTACATTTTTATGATGCTTCATGACTAAATAAATCCAACTTGGACGATTTAAAAAAAAATTATAACTTAAGAGTGATTTTGGCTTTTTTTAGTAGCAAATTAAACTATACCTTAATTGACGTACATGTATACGTATGATACGCATTACGCAAGCTTAAATGTTGCATATTATACAAGCTGGGGCCCCCCCCCCCCCCCCCCCCCAACTTGATGAACGATATAAATGTCAGTCCAGAAGTGTAAACCTACTAATACCCGAATTACTAGCGCTTATAAGCTGGAATACGCATTAATATTGTAAATATTATTAATATAATGCCAGATGATGGAATATAATTTTAATTTTATGACCAAATAATTGTAACAATCGTGATAATAAGAGCCAAGACTAGTAGTACTTTTTCAATTACCAACTTGCACGCATTTCTTTCCGTGAATAAATCTAGTTTTACTATCAGTGTTTGGGGAAAATATGTTGATTGGAAGGTTGGGGGGGGGGGGGGGGGGGGGGGCACAGAAGGAAATGTCAGTCGTTAATCTGGTATTTCTTATTTTCACAAGAAACGTATCAGACGTTCTGCAAGTCAAAAACTCAAAAAAGTAATACATACCATTTTGAAAATTTTATGATAACGTTCCAGACGTATCAGATTGATGCTATATGAGGCTTTGCAGCACAAAATCTCTGGAGGCCAGCTCCAGCAAAGTCTCACCAAGGTACTTGTGTAAATACTACAATATTGTCGACGTCATCAAAAGCGGGAGGAGCAATCCCAAGAGCAATCCTTTATATATTAGATACGTTAAACAAATCACTGTTGTATTTACATTTATTTACAAAATTTTGAAGTGGTTTCTAAATTAATTGATAAAGATATTTTTAAGTGAATTCTTTAACAATTATTTTGAGCGAAAATATCATTTTAACTTCGTAAAAAATAATCGCTCCCCGTAATGAACTCTTTACGGTGGGAGGTAAATATCGATAGTAATGGCGTCAAAACCACAATGCAAATACGGAGCGAATTGTTACAGAAAAAATGCACAGCATTCTAAAGATTATGATCATCCGAAACAGAAGTCTCGTGAGGTATGAATCGACTTATAATATTTCCCCCATTATCAAAGAGGTCAGCTGTTAAAATTCCAAAATAGTATTGTTCAGCCTTTCCCGCCCTATGAAAAATAACAATTAGCTAATTAATTAATTTAATTAGGCCTACTTAACTGTTTGAAATAAGAAATGCAACTGTATTTGACTCGAACGCTAAATGAAAACCTGAGCTTGATATTGTGCTGGTTGAATTATGATGTCCAACCCCAATATTTCTGCCTACTGGCATCGTTGGCACGCGTCATGGTACTCCAACAATGTTAGAGGTTTTACACGGCGAGATACTCTTGACAGGCGCCGTGTAGTCGGCAAAATAATATCTGATAGAAAAGAGCCGACCAGCGGCCTCTTATGTTATAGGAGTAGCGTCATGGCAGTAATCGACATTTCTGGAATTGTAGCAGTTATCTCCCTTGCAGCATATAATAACCTAGCCTGATATTAGCTATGCTCAGGCATTTTTATTTTTTATCAATATACTTGCAACCTGTATGTTTATGCATGAAGCATCTCTTAGGCATGTCAATAAAAAAACAGAATGAAGATGTGTGGATTTTTAATGATTTTTTTTAATTTCGGAAATTTGGTAATTCTTGTCAGCTTTGTCAACCATTTTTCAAAAAATGTGTCAGTATGAAAAAAAAATAATTTCAAAGTGATTTCGGCAATATTTACATAAACCACAATATAAAACTATATGTATTTTATCATATGAAAGCAAATTTGGCCTCTAAAACATAAAAAAAATTTTTTTCTCTGCACAAAGATGCCACAATTTTAAAAAAACAAGCAAATTATCTCCCTTTGCAATTATCTACAATTTTGCTTTCTTCGCCAATGAAAATACACACACCTGTCTAAAACATGCAAACTAGAAAAATAAGAAGTAACATTTAAATATCTGTATGAAAAGCATCAAATTATAACCAGGGCCTGTGTCTGTGACCGTATCTTTGACATTGTTAGAATTAAGACGACTGTCAAATATATTGAAATCACATGAAAATGTATTCTTAACAACACTTGGAAATAATCATTGAGATTTTTAGGAACATGCCAAGTCTATATCAGTCCCGATTTTACTTTCACTAGTTTCAATTTCACAGTAACAAACTTGCACAATATTAGTCACAATCACGTCGGAACGATCGCTTACGTAACTTGTTGTGACTTACGATACTCAACTAGCTATATATAGATAAATAAGTTAGTGGATTATATATGCTATATAGATAAATTCTTTCATGAAAATGTTTCATTTGGTGCAGTACCATTACTATCTTTTAAATTAATAACTTAATTAAGTTGTACATTGACAAAATTAAAGTGTTATGCATTTTCAAATGCTAAAACCAAACCTGCATGAAAGTGAAAGTAGATAATGTCAACATGGTCTGTGGCTTACCATAGTCGTAACGGACCCCATCTTATTTTTTACATATGGTCATTTCGAACAAAAAGCGGAATAATCATACATATTTTATGGTATGTATGTATAGATAGAACATGTGTTAAACTAAATAAGAGTATTTTTGACATGTAATCGGCGTTTAAAGAAAAATACACGGATTTACAGATTTCAATTTTGGACCTCATCTTACCGCCATTAATTTTCTCTAAGATTTTTCTCATTAACATAGCCTCAATATCATATCTGCATCATCGGTCAATCGAATGTTTGAAAGGTATACGCTTTCATGTGCTAATTTAACGCTATAAAAAGGCGCTTGAGAATGACGTTTTAGGTATAAGGTAAGGTGACAAAAAAAAGTTACCTCCCCTTTGCCTGAGCATAGCTACTGATATGCCTAGCTACCTGTTGTATGACAGGAATACAGAATGTATAATCTGCTCTGCCCGCCTCCACCACGAATTGCATTTCAGGTTGTAAGAGGCGACTAGATTTGGGATTTTGTCTATTAAACACACGAAAACGTATACGTATGGGATACTCCTATAACATAAGAGGCTGCTGGTCGGCTCTTTTTCTATCGGATATTATTTTTGCTGTCAAAAGTATCTCGCCGTGTAAAACCTCTAACATTGTTGGAGTAACTAAAATCCACAGCATTCCTTTTCAATACAACGTTTAGATACCTGGATTCAGGAGTTGGCACTAGTACTCTTCTTTTTATTTTGTTGTTTATTGTTGGAGTAACGTATATATGGGAGTACCGATACGGGGATATATATAGCCAACATAACTTTGGAAAGTACCAAAAATTGATGAAATCTTACCATAAGGTTACACCAAGTTTCTAAATTGCCAACACTTTCATTAAGCATCTTTTAGTAAAATATTTTTTATGGTGCTTCGGTAGCCGCAATCGCTTATGCGCTGACAGTTACCAGTGCATGCACAGTCATGCGTGAGCTTCAGACCACTCTCCCCTACACATAGCATAGTGGCAGGTGGTGATGTCTGTTGGGTTCCCACGTTCAAAACAATATTTGTTGAATTGATTTTGTTCCCTTTGCAGTGTCTTAAAAGCTCTACAGAGCTTATGTTGCTTGTTAACCATGTAAACAATGATATATAAAGGTTATTTTCATTTTATTTTCTTGTCAAAATTTAATTCTGTGGGTTTGTTGAATTTCGTTGTTGCAATATTTTGTACTGACATCCTTTAATTTTTTTTCTTCCTTATAATTATATTCAGATGCTTAGACAGAAATGTTACTATCTTATTTCAAATACACAACATATCTCACTTGTTTTTGTCACATATCTCACTTGTTTTCGTCACACAAGGCACATTCATGCTCTAAGCGAACCTGCATGTGGCTCAAATCATCATCGAAGGGCCCAGATTCTTATCTGCAGACGATACAACAATGCCTTATTTGATTGACTTGCTGTAGTTTGTTAGTGAATACAGAGTGAACATAGATACCAAATAATTGCAGTGAATCTTAGATATGAAGGAAAATGAAGAAATAGACCTAAAACCTGGGATGAATTTAAGGCTTAAGCTTTGTTCAAATGAAAAGAGGTCGAGGGTCACAATATTGCGCCAGCTGTATACTGGAATGAAGGGCTGCCAAGTTTGTTCAAATAAATGACCTTGATCTTTCAAGGTCACTGTGGTAAATTGTTTTAAAACAACATGATCAAGTGTCGGTGTCATGATATTGCCAGTGCCAGTAACATCATGGGATGAAGGTCTACCAGTGTAATATTATTGTGCCAGTACGTAGCATACTGGGATGAAGGGCTGTCACGTTTGTTCAAATGAATGACCTTGACCTACTTATAAAGTCACAAGGCTGAGATGTGTTTAATGTTGGTTTAAAAGCAAAACATAATCTATCAGTATACACATCAGAACTCAGATGATGATCAGTAAGGCCCCGGGGCCTCTTTCAGGGCTTTTTTTGGGGCCTATTCGGCCCCATTCCCCACTGCAAATTTGGATATTTTTCCCAATCCGACCAGTTTAAATTCCCAATTGAATGATCTATAAAAAATTTATGTCTTTAAAAATCCGGATGGTGCCGTCCCGTCTACGTTTCATTGGTTATTCTGGCCTGATAAAGGGAGATAATGCTCTAGAGTCTAAATAAATATAGCATAGATCCATATTTGTGTCTACTTGTTATTTTTACCATTATGTCCATTTTTCCCAATTTACCTGTTGCCGTGCATTTTTTCCCATTCCCAAAGTAGTGAAAAAGCCATCTTTTTAGCCCACCATCATCAGATGGTGGGCTATTCAAATCACCATGCTTCTGTGGTTCGGCGTCTGTCTGTCTGCCCGTTAACAATTCTTGTTATCACTTTTTTCCTCTGAAAAAACTAAAGGGTATTTCTCAAATTTCATACGAAGTTCCCCCTGGTACCTAGTGGTGCATATTTTTGCATGTTGGGACCGACCGAAAAACAACACGGCTGATGGGCGGCTTTCTTGGATTTTGAAAATTGAAGTTTGTTATTGCTATTTTTCAGGAAAGATATGAAGGGATCTTCTCAAATTTCATATTGTATGTTCCCCCTTTGTAGCTAGTTATGCATATTGCATTTTGGGACTGATCGAAAAACAACATAGCCATGGGGACCATCTTGGATTTGGTTAATTGAAGTTTTGTTATCGCTATTTCTCAGAAAGTACTGAAGGGATCTTTCTCATATTTCATATGTACTGGTAAGTTCCCCTTGATTCCTAGTTGTGCATAGCATTTTGGGACTGATCAGAAAACAACATGGCTGACAGGTGGCCATCTTGGAGTTTTACAATTGTAGATTGCTGCTGCTATATCATGTTATATAAAGTTTTTTTTAATTGTTTTGAAAGAAAAGTGAAAGAAGGGAAAAGATCAGTCCTTCATTTGACTAAAATGGATCATTCAATGGTGGTGGCCAAGATCCCTCTGGGATCTCTTGTTTTGAGAATTTTTTCTTTTTTTTTTGGTCTTTTTTTTTAATTCATAATGTGATAAGGCTATAGGAAATACTGAAGAAATAAATTCTACACAAAGAAATACGAAAATTAACTACAGGATTTTTTTCATAATTAGGAAATCTTATTTATGATGCTTATTTGTATGTACCAATTTGGTTAAATACATTCAGGATGATCATGAACAACCAGCAAAGAAAAAGAAGAAAACTGTAGTGGAGGAACCAACACGGAAAGGAGCAACAATTTCGGACTTCTTTGGCAAAAAGAAAGTTGACAACAAAGATGAAGAAGATGTTTCTGATGGAGGACCTGGTACTTCATCAGGAGCTGCTGTATTTCTAAGTAAATATCCACTTCCACCACTCTCTTCAAAAAATTATTCGTAATTATAATTAGCATACTGAGTATTGCTAAAGTTATACATACCAGGCCCCTGTTAGCTGTTATATGGTCCTTTAAAATTGTCTGAAGTTCAATCCAAACCCTCAAGGAGTGACTTTGACCCAATTCAACCCTTGAAGCTTACACTCATACTATAAATTTGCACTGCACACTTTAAAAATTTGAGAAGTGAAAAAATCCTCTGCGCACTATTCACAGAAACATGCCTTTGACTTTCAGATGCATCATTGTCGTGAATGTGATTCAAAATTTGCTATTGTTGTTTCCTTTGACAACAGGATTATGATTAAATGTATGAATATATATAGTACAAAATATATTGAGAAAACAAATATTAAATGCATAATCAATGAAATATAAAGCTATTTTGAAATTTGATTCCTTGAAATTGTATATCTGTTTATCTTAGTGGAGCTACACATAAAATCTCACTTGCTGTATTTAGACTACATGGAAATCTGCAATAACAATGTATCACAGCTCAATTAACATCAAACAAAACTTGAGATGATATATCAGTACTTAGTCAATTCAAAATATTAAAGAAATCACCTGATAAATCCAGATCTTTGTCAGAATCTCATATTTAGCTCAACGGTTACGAGTAACCGTGAGGTAATGCTGTACCCCCGGCGTCCATGTCCCACCCCACTTTAAAGTTTTTGGGATCAGTTTTTGGAAAGCTTGCAAGTCCAAAAGTATACACCTCACCCATTTCTAATTTTGTTTATACATTCATTAGAGGTCTAGGAGTGACAATTTGTGGACTTAACTTTTTTAGCACCAAAATACACTTTAAAGTTTTTGGGGTAAGTTTTTTGGAAAGCTTGTAAGTCCAAAAGTGTACACCTCACAACCTTCTAATATTTGGTTTATACATTCATTAGAGGTCTAGGAATGATGTTATAGCAAAATCATGCGGAGTTTTTCACATTTTACCATTTTGTGGACTTAACTTTTTTGGTACCAAAACTCACTTAAAGATTTTGTTGGTACCAAAACTCACTTAAAGATTTTGGGGTAAAACTTTGGAAAGCTTGTAAGTCCACACCCTTCTTATTGGGTTTATACATCCATTAGAGGTCTAGGAGCGATATTATGTGATGTACAATTTCAAAATGACATGCTACTAATAATTAAATCTATTTAAACATACATTATATTTAAACATACATAAAAAATGAATGCATAGTGTGATTGCTGCCTCCGGTGAGCTTTTGCAATCATTCATTGCACTTGTTGTACAGCTTGTTTATTTATGGAAGTTATAACAGAAGGCATGTGCAATTCGGCAAAGATAAAAAACTAATGCCTTGATATCATGCGGCAGTGAGTCACTGACCAGCTGGCCCTATAAATTACGACTCGGGTCATGGCCCATGGTTAAGGCCAATGGGCTTCTTGTTACTAATTGAATGTTAACTGAATTTTTCCTTTGGTGTTAATTAAGTCTTCCTATTATAAGTGATGGTGATATTACTAAGAGTTGGTGATAATTACATTTTGGCCGTAAATGTGATCTCTCCAAGTCATCATTTCTTTTTTATTTTCAATGTATCCTTCTTGTAGATTCAAGTCCAAAAGAAGATGCTGAAGAAAGTCCAGATGAAGATTTGGACATACCACTCTCTCCTGAGGATGTCAAGGAAAACATTAAAAGAAAATTTTTAGTGGAAATGCCAGAGGACTTTTACGATTTCTGGGAATTTTGTAAAAGTAAAAACAGCAAACATCCTGAAGGTGAAAATCACATCCTGTAAATGTCCTACAGACTTACAACTCAGTTGTTAGCATTGTCATATAATACATCATGTCCAAGATGTTTTTCTAAGTTTCAACTAACTATATATTATATTCAGCGATTCTGCAAGGTTTGAAATGGTGCAGCTATTTTCAAGTAAAAACTGAAGAATTCAATTTTCATTGGTAACTCTAGATCTATGACATCATTGGTAAATTTTCATTCATTTTTAGAACCAAGGTCATTCTGAGGTGAACTCACACACGATGTTGTCAGATCTTTTATTATAGAATATGTTTAGAGCCGTTATGAAATAATTTCATTAAAATGTTTGACAGATGCTATGAGTAAAGATCTGGGATTCCAGTTAGTAGGACCCTATGACATCCTAGCTGGTAAACATAAAAATGTGAAAAAGAACAGACGAGGAAAGCGTCCAAACTTCCTGCTGCACTGGCGATACTACTATGACCCTCCAGAATTTCAGACAGTGGTCAAAAGTGATGATAAGAATCTGTTTCATCTAGGATACTTCAGGTAATTTGTATTTTGAGATGATTATTGATTGTTGCTCACACATATTACCAAAAAAAATTGATGTTCCCAAGTTGTTTCACTTGTCTCAAATTCCATTTTGATATTTTCAAAAAAAAATATGTAAATTGTTGTAAGTCAAATAAATTTTGGAAGACCACTCAAGGGAAGTAATGAATAGTGGGTTAAAGATTTTTTTTTCTATTTTTTGAATATTGTTTTAGATGATTTCCTCTTTTTACTGTTTTTTTTTCATTATTGGTTTAATGCTATGACAGATAGTTTCATATAAAGGGAATAAGTTTGTAAGACAATGATTTTCATGTTAAATATGATTTCATTTTGAAAGTGATATTCTTTAGGTCCAAACCTTAAAATAGTTCCCAGGATATGTAGTACTTCTTTAATTTGTCTGACATTATCTTTATAAAAACAAAATGAAAAAAGGTCTGTTACATGAAATTGAAATGTTAACTACATTGTATTCTCAATGTATCCTGTTTTGTGATGGAATTCACTATATGCTCTTGTTGAAATTTTAATATTTAATTTTCTGATAACTTTCCTCATGGTACTTATTCAATTTATGTATCAAATCAACTTTTGTCAGGGATGACCCAGCAGAGCCACCAGCATTCGTAGCATCCAACAAAGCTGCAGATTCCTACATCATTTCTCCAAAAGGCGACAACATTTTTGCAGCTATCAAGTAATTATTATCCAATGTGAAAGATTTGTTGAATAGAAAAAGGTGTTAATGCAAGCTAATATACCTTGATAGGAGTGAAAACAATTGGCAACATTAGTAGAAATATGTAGGACATAGACTGACTAAGTACTGTCCCTCCCTGCTCATATTTGATTAATAAGAAGAGAAGTGTATGTTTGAGCATTATAATAATTAGATGAATTTAATGGTGGAAATACCTACCTAAGGTATTGGACATGATTACTCAGTTTTGGAAATAATGGCATGAAAGATAATAAGATTTTCAACAAAATGTATTTCAATTGAAGTCAGGAAGGGGCATAACTCCTATCAAAATACTTCAAATGAGGAAAAAAATGGAATAAAATTGATTGCATCTGACAGCATCGCATTATAGGCAACAGTCTATCAACAGCTATGGAACCACAAATACTGTTGTATGTTTTATTGTTATATTATAGTTGTATGGGCTAACCACGATAGTTTGTACCAATAAAATAATTTGAAAGCTCCAAATTAGTTATGAAAGAAAGTACTCATGAATATTTCATGTTATACAATAAGTGAAAAGATAATGACAGGGCCTGCCTGTCTTGATGTATTTATCTGTGGAATAGTACTGCTGTAGTGTGGTGTCTCTGTTGTCCATCAATCTAGCTTATCTTATTCCGTCTTTGTAATGCATAATTATCTGCCCTTGTACATGTGGGCTAATATTGATTGCGATGTTGCAAATTCATGACTTTACTTTCACAAACAAGTGATGTAACAATCAATATCTGCTCACAAGAGCAGATAATATGCATTATCAAAAGACAGAATGAATAGCTGATATGGGCTAAAGGACAGTGAGCTTATTGGGGGGGGATGATATGCAGTGGCGTGGCATAAGTAAACTTTTCCAAATGACTTCTCAAAAACCAAAAAGCCTAGAAACACGATATTTAGCAGGTAGGTTCCTGGGATGAATCTCAGCAAAGCTTGTAAAGAACAGCCTTGACCATTATTAAACATCACATATGAAACAATTAATCAAATCAATTCAAACTGCTTCTACGTATACATATTAGAAAGGTTAGCTCCTTGGATAACACCAGGCAAAATTTGCAAATAGAGATTATCTTGTTCCATATTAAAGCTCATTGGGATCAAATTTGTTAAAAATTCACAAACATCTTCTGATTATTAAAATGTCTAGGATTGGGATACTTGACCGATTAGTTCCTGGGATGACATTTGCAAAAGAAATAACTTTTACAAATATCCAAGGTCACAGTGGCCGAATTTGTTATAACATTCCAAAGAATCCAAATAGAATGAAATTTTCAGATGATTTCTTTGAAGTGATCTTTATATATCAAGCCCAATGTTATATTAGAGGTGTTACATACTGGAAAATAAGGTTATGCTGTTGAATAGATTTGGGATCCACATCCACATCAAGGGCCAAGGCTAAGTCATCAGTCGTCAACTTTAATTCAGTGTTTGTCCCTTCGTGTTGCATCCTGTCCCATCTCAATGCAATGTAACTCAGGAATGGCTGATGAGATCCTCACCAAACTGTGTTTCAGAGTGTCAAGTGGCAGCGAGGGCATTTATGTCTTAGACATTTTCTAGTTTTTATGCCCGGCCATGAAATGAGAGGTACATTGTATTTAGTGTTACCCATGTCCATCCTGTCCAGTCTTCTCGCATCGCGTCACGTCCCATCCTGATGCAATTCAAATAGCTATTCTAAGGAACTGCTGATGTGATCCTCACCAAAATGTGTTTTGGGATGGTAAGTGGTAGCAGAGGCATTTATGTCTTACAGACATTTTCTAGTCTAAATTCTTACTTCTGTTTCAGGTTAGCAATTGATGAACGCCTTAAGTCAAAAGACATTGATGCAAGCAAAAAGAAGAAAATGCAGAACTTTCAGGAGGATCTACAAGACTCTGCAAAAAATAAGAACTATTCCCTGGACATAAAAACCAAACGCATGAAAGACCGTGACAAGAAAAGTGTGTGCAAGACTTTCCATGGTGCTGGGATGGTTGTACCTTTGGATGAAAATGAAGTTGGATACCGAGAAGTCCCAGAAGAGCCAGGTAAATTAAAGTTTGTTTTGGATTCTACCCCATGGTAATGAACTTAGCTGTTACAAAGACATGGAAACAAATAATCACAGGATTGTTTTTACTTTATAACTTCTTTATGAATATTTCTAGGAAGATGCATTCTATATTTAAAGATTTACAAGGCTTCTGTATTTTTAAATGCTTAATGAGAGATATATTTTCAAAGCATTCAAATCAACATTATAGAAAGTTTTTTTTTAATTTGTTTTAAAAGCAAATAATTGTTATATTGCAGCTGACTTGAAGAAAATGTTCAAAGCTGTTGTGGAGGCAAAGACTGAAAGTGACCAAGATAAAATGATGGAGGCCGTTCAGGAACTTGTCACATTAGTGCAGTTTGCTAATGATGAGTGTGATTATGGTGAGGGTTTAGAGTTAGGACTGGATTTGTTTAGCTATGGAGGCGAGCCCCTCCATACGACCATCTCACATCTCCTTCCTCTTGCCTACCAGTTACTGGGTCGACATGAGTATTCACAGATTATAGAAGCTCACCTCAAACGCAGGAGTCGCAGTGCTAATCTCAGTGAACTGGAATAGTATCGCTTAGGAAAAAGGACTTGCAGTGGTGAATTGGAATAGCATTTGATACCCCAAAAAAGACACTGCTCTGATCATGAACATAATACCATTCATTTGTACTCATTTATATTTGATATGGAGTCATTGTTAAAGTCATTCCTCAATTTTAGACAGTCTGCTTTATTGATAATTGTTATTTTGTGCATTTAGATTTTCTTATTAGGTAGGTGAATTAAAACTGAAAAGGATAGTGAAGATGATGCTGTATCAAATACATATGATCATATGTTATTCTTATAAAGAAATGATAAAAATAAAACAAACTTTCTATTATCAGTGAATTTTGTATATTTCCATTAAGATATATATTTTGTCTGTAGAAAACATAATTTTATATTAAAATGCAGTTCCCATTGAGAGATACTCAAAAGTCATTAATCATATAGCATGTTCCAGACAGGTCAGTAAATACATGTACTTTCATTTCAACATAATATATAATGTCATACAATTATCCTATAGTGAACTCAGATTCCTTGAATAACAACATTGCTGGCTCCAAGAAACAAAGAAATGGACATCCATGTCTATTAAAATATCAAGTAGTATACTGGTAATAATCATGGTAATTGGTTGTATGCTACATTCTACCTCTAAGTTACTAAATTTAGATCCAAATTACAACACATAAACATCATTTTCCAGGTCCTAGTAGCTAGTACCCGTATATGGAAGGGATGTAGCGCAAAGCAAGTCTTTAGCAAGTCTTTGAGAAAAAAAGGCATTTATGGATTGTTAGAATCTGATGTAACAATGTTAATTTCAAATTATCACAGATAGTGAGCATTAGTCTTAGGCATCATTCCTCCATGTAAGATTGTGTAGTAAAGTGTACTAATGTCTTGTAGAATTGTTTCATCTGCTTGTCATTCTGAAAAGGAAGATAACAAATTTTATCAATGCTTGCTACACATTTAATAGTATTTTTCCTAATTCAAACTAGAGGCCCAGAGTTCCTTCCTTTATCAAATTTTGAATTCCTTCCCAAAAGGATGTTACCAGTCAAGTATGAGCTGTTTCAGAGAAGTTGTTCATATCAATTTAGCCAAATTGACCCCTTTTGGCCCCGCCCCTCAGGCCCCCAGGGGGTCAGCCTCACCATTTGTACAATTTTGAATCCCCACCCAATAGTGATGCTACCAGGCAAATATGAGCAATATCTATTGCTTGGTTTCAGAGGAGAAGTTGTTCATATCAATTTAGCCAAATTGACCCCTCTTGGCCCCGCCACTCAGGCCCCCAGGGGGTCAACCTCACCATTTGTACAATTTTGAATCCCCACCCAATAGTGCTGCTACCAAGCAAATATGAGCAATATCTATTGCTTGGTTTCAGAGGAGAAGTTGTTCATATCAATTTAGCCAAATTAACACCTCTTGGCCCCGCCCCTCAGGCCACCAGGGGGTCAGCCCCACCATTTGTACAATTTTGAATCCCTACCCCAGGGGGGTGCTACCAGGCAAATATGAGCGATATCCATAGCTTAGTTTCAGAGAAGAGATTGTTTATATCATTTAGCCAAATTGACTCCTTTTGGCCCCGCCCCTCAGGCCCCCGGGGGTCACCCTCACCATTTGTACAATTTTGAGTCCCCACCCAATAGTGATGCTACCAGGTAAATATGAGCAACATCTATTGCTTGGTTTCAGAGGAGAAGTTGTTCATATCAATTTAGCCAAATTGACCCCTCTTGGCCCCGCCCCTCAGGCCCACAGGGGGTCAGCCCCACCATTTGTAAAATTTTGAATCCCCACCCCATAGTGATGCTATCAGGCAAATATGAGCAATATCCTTTGCTTGGTTTCAGAGAAGTCGTTTATATTATTAGAACCAAATTGACCCCTTTTGGCCCCGCCCCTCAGACCCCTGGGGGGTCAGTCGGACCATTTGTACAATTTTGAGTCCCCACCCAATAGGGATGCTTCTGACCAAATTTGGTCAAATTCTCATCTACAGTTATGAAGAAGAAGTCAATTGTTGACGGATGGAAGGACGACGGACACTACAGGATGGTATAATTAGTCCTTCGGACAGGTGAGCTAACAAGTAACGAACCAAGCAGGATTTTCTGAGTGATTACAAAATGTGTTACCCAATTATTACTCTGCTAATTTTTCACTTTTACCAAAATACCCATTAAAAGGTTATTTTGAAAATTTAAGATATTAAACATTTAATAAACGTTATTTAAGAAAGAAAAAAAATCTCAGGTGATGGACAATTTACCTCGTATCCAAGGAAATCACTGGTTTCACTGACTGGAATATGTGGGGATGGCTGTACACTTAGAACTGAGTAACCTTGAAAATTAAGTACTATTTTATGACATCTTGATCCTTTGAAAAAGGTTTTGAAATTAATACATCAATATGGACTGATTTTAGGTCGATTTTCTACCCAAGAATGATAGCAGTTATCAGCATCTACATACACATTTGTACGGTAGTTACCTTTTAGCTATTACGCATAATTAAAGATAAACCTATGCATACAAATGTACTGTGTAAATTGAAATGCAAATTTATTCTGCCCCTGACAATCCCTATTATTGTATTTTGATAGTATCATGATGTATCTGAAATTCAATTAGTTTGATTGGGTTTGAAAATGCATGCAATTTACATTTAAGACATCAAGGATCCAGCTCCCAGATAATTTCATCTGGAATTGACCAAAGATTGCCTAGACTCACTTACCAAACCTTGCTGTCAATGATTCCTCGTATAGATTGATGGCCATAAGAGCATCCTCCTCTGTGACCACAGACCGCAGACTCAGTTTGGTGTGACTAATGGCTAAACTACAACTGTGACAGAGAAGGTTAAAACAAACAATATGTGGGGCCTGTCACCCAGATATTTTAGTAATCATGGCAAAACGTTATATGCATGTAGTAATATGACATTGATTTTTAGCTCACATGCCTGAAGAGCAAGTTACTTCATACTGTGGTACAGCATACTGCATCCATCGTCAACTTTTCCCTTTAGAGGCTTCTTCTCAATAACAAAAATGCAAAAGGACCAGGGACTTGATATTTGGCCTGTAGTATGCTGGGGTTAAGAACTACCAAGTTTGTTCAAATGACCTTGATCAACATTTAAAGTCACATAGGGTAAAATCTTTAAATGACTTCTTCTCAATAACCGAGAGGCCCACAGACCTGATATTGGGTTTGTAGCATGCTGGGGTAAAGGGCTGTCAAGTCTCAAGTGACCTATTGCTATTGTCCTTTTGTCTCGCATTGGCATCATCTGTTTGTAAACAATTTATATTTTCCACTTCATTTCAATAACCAAGGTAGCCAGGGCCATGGTGTTGGGCCAGTAGGATGCTAGGATCAAAGGTTACCGAATGTGTTCAAAGGAATGACATTGAACATTTTGAAACCCACAGTTCTCACCCTGTGTCAGTTCATGTTTCTTGGGAAGATGAGAAATGGGCTGGTATGTACTGTCATTGTTGTGTCCATGGGCAAGATACTTTACCCTAATTGCTCTGGATGGTATGTGACATGCCCCCCGTATTCTTTTCAGTGAGGTAGTCACAAACTACTACAAAGATAATCCGCCTCCAATAACCATATTGTATCTGTACTATGATGGGATGTAGAGTTTCCAAGTGTGTTCAAAGGAATTAATCAATGATCCTGACCTACTTTCAAGGTCAAAGGAGTTATGTGTTAAAATCTTAATATCAACTATCAGTATGAAATTCAGAACTTGGGTGGCTGTTTAGGCTGATGGGCCTCTTGTTTCTTAATTAATCATCTTGATATTATTGTGATATTTACGCAGTGATTTGCATAAAAAAAAAGTATATGTTCAACAAATATGAAATATATACATGTATCTACAAAAAGGAAAATTGCATATTTTCAGTAAATGGAATATATCTTTAGCCCACCAACATCAGATGGTCTATTCAAATAACCCTGTGTCTGTGGTCCGTCCATCCGTAAATACTCATTGTTGACCTTTTTCTTTGAAAAGTACTGGAGGGATGTTCTTCAAAGTTCCTTTGTAGGTTCCCCTCAATCCCTAGTTGTGCAATTTCAATTTTGATTTTTCATCAGGAAAACAAGATTGCCAACATTCGGTAACCTTTGATTTTGAGAATTGAAGTTTGTTATTGCTATTTCTTGAAAAGTACTGGAGGTATTCATCAAACTTTGCGTGTTGGTTACACTTGTTCTTGTGTTATCAGTTTATTGATAAAGAAGACAGAAGGGAAAATTTGAGAGAGGATCAGTCTGAAATAGAACCAATAAAGATCATTCAATGGTGGGCATTGTTAAAGTTCTGGGACTAATTATTACTGAAGAGCCAATAAGTTAATTTAGGCCTAAATTTGACCATTTTATTAGTTAACTTGTGAATATATTAGATTCTCAAACCTTACATAGTCTGGAATGCAGTTACAGGGATGCTGGATACACAGCCACTGGAGGAACGGACCTTCCTGCTGGCTACATAGTACCTATTGATAAGGCAGTCAGCTTCTGGACTTGCTGTAGGCTGACTGGCATTTGCTAGACGTAAGAACTGTTAGCAAAAAGATTTTTAGAATACAATTGTATATGTTAAAAATAATAATGCATGCCCTGCAATGTTAGACTTGATAACAAAAAAGGGTAATTGTATTAAGTTTTCTTAAATTAATTTTAACTGAATGACCATATAAATTCACATTATTTGATTTGTGTGATAACGAAGTTTTGGATGTGATTTCATCCGAATGATTATAATTTTATCATCTCTTCAATTTAGCTTTTGTTCCTATATTACTAATATATGGACCAATGTTTTAGTATTTGATTATCAAATCATCTGACCACAGTACAACTTGTACACAGCCAGCCTGCATGTACGTTAGTCCATCTGCAATTTGTACATCATTATCAAAAGACCAAATAGAAATATGTTCCCCCGAAAACACTTATGTGATTCAGAACAGGAAAACCTGATTTAATAGTCAATGCTGAATTTAAGTCCCAAACTTTGTACAACTGCAGACTTTATATATACAACACAACAACTGAAGAAGTTTGAAGTACCTGGTCCATTTCCTGGTCGCTAATTTGAGATACCTGCTTCCCATTGTCTAGTTCCAAAGATGACCTAAGTTTCTGGTCAGCACACCTCAATGCTGCCTCTTCCCTAGTTATACTATTTCCACTATCCACAAATTGGAGCAGGCTGAACACACTACAATAAAAATATAATGCCGGTATGTAGGAATACGTAGGTAAATGTTCTCACCTTGTGACTTTAAAGCAGACTAGAGAAAGCATCGGATTTCATATAGTTCTTCATAGTTGGGACTTTGCTCAATCACAGGAGTCTTGTGGGTTTATGATGATCGATTCTGTAAATGTGGAAATTTATGCGAGGGGAAAACCATGTTAACAGTTTGTAGTTCTTATTGAGTTTATCTCTAAGATCTTACTGAAAACTTTTCTAGAGGAGAAGAGTGTTGGCCAATGATCAATTGGAATGTTTATGTTCATAAATTTTCAATGGAATTGCAAAAACCTTATCTATCAGCTCGAGTTATTCTTGTAATCTTGCAAATATCACCTTTAACACTATATTTATTCAAATGACTCACTCCAATAGTGGTTTAGCCAAATTGCCTGTCTCACAACCTGTAAAAATGTCATCAAAATGCTGGGGCTTTTTGTTGGTGACTGGGTCAGTGTAAGCCCACACTAAACATTCTAATCTCTGCTCCATCTTCTGAGGCAAGCCTCCTGTGAACTTGCCGGCTATGTCAATTGTTACCTTGCCATCACTAAGAGCTGAAAGTATTTCAAGACTGTTAAAAAAAATCCAGTTAACTATGCACTTATTCAAAGGCCATTTTATCTGCTAATATTGTGTAGTTTAACAAGAAATTGGGATTCAGCTTTTTGTTTTGTATATTTGAAGTACATGTATTACAACTACAGCTCTTCAAAAATGAGAAAGTATATCAAACACAAAATTGGTACCTGAAGGAAATCCCTGAATCTGACTAAAGAGGATGTCAGAGGATGTATTGAAGATATCCATAACAGTCACCTGAGTTTTGAATTATTTCTGTTAATCTGACACTTTTTGACCCAACCCATCAGTTCCTGGGGGTCAGTCAGGGTTAACATTTGCATATCAACAAATTGTCCTCCCATGTTGATAATGTTAACCAAGTTGGAATGAATTCCAAAAGAGATCAAACAAATGATAGTCAAAAATGTGATTTCTCTATATAAACAATATTAAAGTTAACCCCCCTCCTCAGGGGAAAATATGAGACCCCAGGGTCATGAAATTCACAATTTAGTAAAGCACCTTCAGACCCTTCCATCTATGAAGAGTATTTGATTCCAACTTTTGCATCTTGAGAAGAAGATTTTTTAATTTTCAATTTCACTCCTTTTCACCTGCTCCTGAATCCTCTGGGGAATGGGGACCATATAATTCACAATTCTGGTTGACCTTTGGCCATGGAAAGATTCTGCAAAATTTCACGAAAATTGGTTCACTGGGAAGAAATTGAAAATGTAAATTGTGTAAGGACGGATGACGCACTATGCATGACGAGATTGACTCCGGTGACCTAATAACTGGGAAGGCTTTGGCCAAGAACTGTTTGCAGTAGTGGCATTCAAAGTTTCATTATGTACCTACATGTACATAACAGTTTGTAGTCTGTATCAAAAATGTGACAGTTTCCCAAATATCAACTGATTAACATAATGCAGTTACCTGTTGTACTTGTTCAAATTTCAAAAATCTCTTCTCAAGACCAAAATAAGGTAGAATCAAATACTCTTCATAGGTGGAAGGGTCTTATGGTGCTTTACTAAATTTATGAATTTCATGACCCTGGGGTCACACATTTACCCCTGGGGGAGGGGGTAAATTTTACTATAGTTTATATATAGGGAAATCACATTTTTGACTGATTTGTTTGATTTCTATTGGAATTCATTCTAACTTGGTTAACATTTTCAGCATGGGATGAAAGTTTGATAATATGCATATGTTGGCCCTGACTGACCCCTAGGGGCTGATGGGCAGGGCCAAAAAGAGTCAATTGAAATAACTGAAATATTTCAAATCTCAGGTGACCGTTAAGGCCCATGGGCCTCTTGTTCTTTGAAAAGTACTGGAGGGATGTTCCTCAAAGTTCCTTTGTGGGTTCCCCTCAATCCCTAGTTGTGCAATTTCAATTTTGATTTTTCATCAAGAAAACAAGATTGCCAACATTCGGCAATCTTTGATTTTGAGAATTGAAGTTTGTTATTGCTATTTCTTGAAAAGTACTGGAGGTATTCATCAAACTTTGCGTGTTGGTTACACTTGTTCTTGTGTTATCAGTTTATTGATAAAGAAGACAGAAGGGAAAAGTTGAGAGAGGATCAGTCTGAAATAGAACCAATAAAGATCATTCAATGGTGGGCATTGTGGGACTAATTATTACTGAAGGGCCAATAAGTTAATTTAGGCCTAAATTTGATCATTTTATTAGTTAACTTGTGAATATATTAGATTCTCAAACCTTACATAGTCTGGAATGCAGTTACAGGGATGCTGGATACACAGCCACTGGAGGAACGGACCTTCCTGCTGGCTACATAGTACCTATTGATAAGGCAGTCAGCTTCTGGACTTGCTGTAGGCTGACTGGCATTTGCTAGACGTAAGAACTGTTAGCAAAAAGATTTTTAGAATAATTATATGTTAAAAATAATAATGCATGCCCTGCAATGTTAGACTTGATAACAAAAAAGGGTAATTGTATTAAGTTTTCTTAAATTAATTTTAACTGAATGACCATTTAAATTCACATTATTTGATTTGTGTGATAAAGTTTTGGATGTGATTTCATCAGAATGATTATAATTTTATCATCTCTTCAATTTAGCTTTTGTTCCTATATTACTAATAGATGGACCAATGTTTTAGTATTTGATTATCAAATCATCTGACCACAGTACAACTTGTACACAGCCAGCCTGCATGTACGTTAGTCCATCTGCAATTTGTACATCATTATCAAAAGACCAAATAGAAATATGTTCTCCCGAAAACACTTATGTGATTCAGAACAGGAAAACCTGATTTAATAGTCAATGCTGAATTTAATTCCCAATCTTTGTACAACTGCAGACTTTATATATACAACACAACAACTGAAGAAGTTTGAAGTACCTGGTCCATTTCCTGGTCGCTAATTTGAGATGCCTGCTTCCCAGTGTCTAGTTCCAAAGATGACCTAAGTTTCTGGTCAGCACACCTCAATGCTGCCTCTTCCCTAGTTATACTATTTCCACTATCCACAAATTGGAGCAGGCTGAACACGCTACAATACAAATATAATGCCAGTATGTAGGAATACGTAGGTAAATGTTCTCACCTTGTGACTTCAAAGCAGAATAGAGAAAGCATCAGATTTCATATAGTTCTTCATAGTTGGGATTTGCTCAATCACAGTAGTCTTGTGGGTTTATGATGATTCTGTAAATGTGGAAATTTATGCGAGGGAAAAACCATGTTAACAGGTATGTAGTTCTTATTGAGTTTATCTCTAAGATCTTACTGAAAACTTTTCTAGAGGAGCAGAGTGTTGGCCAAGGATCAATTGGAATGTTTATGTTCATATATTCAATGGAATTGCAAAAACCTTATCTATCAGCTCGAGTTATTCTTGTAATCTTGCAAATATCACCTTTAACGCTATATTTATTCAAATGACTCACTCCAATAGTGGTTTAGCCAAATTGCCTGTCTCACAACCTGTAAAAATGTCATCAAAATGCTGGGGCTTTTTGTTGGTGACTGGGTCAGTGTAAGCCCACACTAAACATTCTAACCTCTGCTCCATCTTCTGAGGCAAGCCTCCTGTGAACTTGCCGGCTATGTCAATTGTTACCTTGCCATCACTAAGAGCTGAAAGTAATTCAAGACTGTTAAAAAAAATCCAGTTAACTATGCACTTATTCAAAGGCCATTTTATCTGCTAATATTGTGTAGTTTAACAAGAAATTGGGATTCAGCTTTTTGTTTTGTATATTTGAAGTACATGTATTACAACTACAGCTCTTCAAAAATGAGAAAGTATATCAAACACAAAATTGGTACCTGAAGGAAATCCCTGAATCTGACTAATTAAAGAGGATGTCAGAGGATGTATTGAAGATATCCATAACAGTCACCTGAGTTTTGAATTATTTCTGTTAATCTGACACTTTTTGACCCAACCCATCAGTTCCTGGGGGTCAGTCAGGGTTAACATTTGCATATCAACAAATTGTCCTCCCATGTTGATAATGTTAACCAAGTTGGAATGAATTCCAAAAGAGATCAAACAAATGATAGTCAAAAATGTGATTTCTCTATATAAACAATACTAAAGTTAACCCCCCTCCTCAGGGGAAAATATGAGACCCCAGGGTCATGAAATTCACAATTTAGTAAAGCACCTTCAGACCCTTCCATCTATGAAGAGTATTTGATTCCAACTTTTGCATCTTGAGAAGAAGATTTTTTAATTTTCAATTTCACTCCTTTTCACCTGCTCCTGAATCCTCTGGGGAATGGGGACCATATAATTCACAATTCTGGTTGACCTTTGGCCATGGAAAGATTCTGCAAAATTTCACGAAAATTGGTTCACTGGGAAGAAATTGAAAATGTAAATTGTGTAAGGACGGATGACGCACTATGCATGACGAGATTGACTCCGGTGACCTAATAACTGGGAAGGCTTTGGCCAAGAACTGTTTGCAGTAGTGGCATTCAAAGTTTCATTATGTACCTACATGTACATAACAGTTTGTAGTCTGTATCAAAAATGTGACAGTTTCCCAAATATCAACTGATTAACATAATGCAGTTACCTGTTTGTACTTGTTCACATATACTTTTCCTGAACCGGCACATGTCACCAAGATAACACACTCCATCTTTTCCATACATAAAAGATCCACCTGAAAAGAAAAGAAATGTTGCATGAAATTGCATTTTGAATAATATTGATTAAAATACTGGTATATTTCGATGCTTATGCTAAAAGGTCTGGAATCATGATATTTGGCTGGTTGGTTCCTGGGATGCAGCCATAGAAAGTATGTGAAAAGGAATAACCTTGACTCTTATTCAATGTTACAGGGCCAAATTTGTTTAAAATATTCAAATAACTTCTATGATTAACTTACAGTCCTGGAATTGAGATATTTTGCCGATTGGTTTCTGGTATGATGCCTGACAAAGTTTGCAAAAAGGAATGACCTTGACTTGTATTAAATATCACAGCGGTCAACTTTTTTAAAGCACAAACAAAATCATTTGGTTAACTGAAAGAGACTCATCAAAGAATTACATATTACCAGGTGAGTGATGCAGGTATGTTGGGCCTATTGTTTGATATTTTCTGTTGTTTTGCATGAAACTATGCACATTTGGTTTTGTTACTTTACACAACAAGTGTTTGTCCATATCTTGGAACATGCATATTACTCAAAATATACTGTAACCTGATCTTACCCTCTACGAAGTACTGACAGCCTGCATACTTGTCTTTGGAGACCTTGCCAGCAAGGTGGTTGACAGAGGAGTAAACAGAAACTCTGTTGGAGAAGTGTTGTGCATAGGTCATCAGCTGGTTCAGAAAAGATGTGTCTTGACCAATAGCTAGTACATGAAGAGGTCTATTTGAGGACTTGACCTGTCAATAAGAAGTATCTGTAAGTCTTGTCATATGTACTGAAGATAAACCTCAGCAATGTCTAGTACATACTAAGTATCACACATTAAAATTATTTTGAGTCACCACTGTAGGCACATATAATTCAAAAAAGTTTTCTGTACTGACCTTGTGTGTTGTAGGAAGTGACATCAGACTGAGAAGTAGTGACAGCTTCAGTTTGAAGAATGTACCACACGGACTTACATTCCCTATAATGGACAAGGATCTCATCTTCAATCTTCAGGAACATTTAAGCATAATAATAGAAAAAATATACTGGTATTTGTATTTTCAAACAAACATTGTTTGTTTGGTTTTTCAAAAATAAATAGTTTTTTTATTCAAAACTTTTGGTAATAAACCTGCAAATTAAAGAGGAAACGAATTGCAATAATATATATAATAATCTTTTAAGAACATTATTTTTTTCAAATGTGACCTTAGGTCAACTATATGGTAAAGAGAATATATATATAAATGGAGAGTTCAAATCAACATCAGATCTCAAATAATTAATTACATGGACATCTCAAATGCTTTGCTTTTAGCAGATGGCAATATGACTTGCTTACAATTAATTCTTGTCAGCACCTGCACCTTTTGGTGTTGCAGTTTTGTCAGAGGAGTATCTTAATGTATATGGTTTATCCTTGTACTACAATGGACTGAATAGGTAACAAACCTCCAAAGAAAAAAGCCAGACTCCGTACAAAGCTCCAGGGGGAATTCCTTCTATCTGTGGAAAGAAACCCAGATTGTACTGACAAAATGCAATGTACATAAAATAATATTTAAAAATGTTAATTTACAGTCCGAGATTTATGTACAATTATATTGTTTATATATGTAAAGATACGCCTGAAGGTATGATATGTACTATATGTATGTATATCCAATATTCATCTCAACATCATACCACCTTGATATAATTTGTAGATGACATCAGGAAGACTTTTAGATGTGACAGCAGGTCTTATGTCCATCAGGTTAACCTGTAAGGAAAATGCGATTTGTACTCAATTACTCTCCCTGGAATACTGTAGCTAACTGGAACACAGTATTCATTAAGTTTTGCATATCACAAGCAATTATATCATGTCATTTTTTTCCATTTTTTTCTTTTAAAGCAATACTTCAGTTTTTGTACTGACTTCTATTAAATCTATAAAGTCATTCTTTAAGACTGAAACTAGATTTATTTCTCCCTAATATGAGATGAAATCAGGCAGTCGCCATGATTTTTTGTCAAATGTGACTTTTGTTTCAATATATTTGTGTGAAGGAGTCGATAAAATCATATGTAAAACTTCTTAAAAATAATTGTTCATTAGATCAAAATATTTGATATATTGGAACATTTTTGTAACATACCTTTTTCATGTTATTAACCTGTGAAAATAAAATACATAAATATTGAATTTTTGCATGTTTCGGACTGACCCGTAATAATATTTTTGACCATTGAGGTTTTGGTTAAAACGTTTTGATGAATTCATCATGCACTCATTCATAGTCATGCTCAAAAGTTATTCAGGGACCAACATTAATTTTGTACAATCAAATTGGATATTTTTTTTGTATATTTTATTAGAAATTATTAGACCACCAATTACGAGTAACCATATGCATGAGCTAATGCTGTACCCCCAGAGTCCGCGCGCCCCACCCATGCAGTTTTAAAGTTTTTGGGGTAGGTTTTTGGAAAGTTTGTAAGTCCAAAAGTATACACCTTACAACCTTCTGATTTGGTTTATACATCCATTAGGGGTCTAGGAGTGATGTTTTACAAAATCATGCAGAAAAAGATTAAGATTTTTTCGTATTTTACCATTTGTGGACTTAATTTTTTTGGCACCAAAACCCACTTTAAAGTTTTGGGGTAAGTTTTTGAAATAGAAAGCTTGTAGGTTCACACCCTTTTAATTTGGTTTATACGTCCATTAGAGGTAAAGGAGTGTTGTTATGTGACATACAATTTCAAAATGACATGCTTATACATACAAGTGTACATAAAAATGAGTGCATAGTGTGATTACTCCTGCCGATGAGCTTCGCAATCATTGATTGCACTTGTTGTATTTGGTACGAAAACAAAATCAAAAAAAGGTTCTGCACACCTATCTAGGGATGTAAGATAAACAAATAGAATCATTACCTCTATTGCCATGACATCATTGTCAGCCTGCTGAGTTTTCTGTAGGAGTCCTATTATATCATAACACCCACCAATCTCCACATCTCTTGTCAAATCACCTAAAGGAATATAGATTGATCATTTCTAAGTATAAAAATCACCATTTCTTTCAAAATATTTTTGAAACATTTTAATAGTAAATAGATACAATTTTTTTTTTTTAACTTTTAAGAGATGCATATCTTACTTATGTCCATTATATGGGCAAAAATCTACCAAGAGTCATTATCATCTCAGGATCTGACAATGCTTTTTTTCAAAGAAGCAATTATTGGGTCAAATTAACGTTTCATTCAGTTATGTTGTATTTAAATATGTAAATTCTTCCAAAAGCAAAACAAAATTTATTAAAAAGATACAGACAATTAAGAGTGTTCTCAAGTGGTGATTCCATAATTCAATTAGTTTACAATTTAATATTGAAGTACTTGCCTCTGATATATATGGGGATTGCCTGCTCACGGAACTTGGATGGGTTGCTGATTCGATGTTTAAATACAGTGTTAGGTACAACTTCTGCTATTACCCTGTCTGAAAAAAATGCATTTAGTTTAAAATGTATAGCTTAATTACAATGAAATGTCTCTGTGGTGCACACATACTATTTGTCTTTCGAAGGAGATGAGGTAGCTTAACAGTTATAATACATTATACAAAATGTTTCTTTACTGAAACAAGAAAAATATATTATTGAAAACTGTCATTACCAAACATATGTGCCTTCATCATTGTATTGTTAAAATTTTGTTTATAAAATTAAATGTTAAAATAAAAAGTTAAAAATTGAGATGTAAAAACATACATTGAAAACTTTTTCCATGCAGGACTCAATATATTGTACAGAAACCTATTTTCTCATTTTAGGTAAATTTAATTCAAGTAAGCTTATACTGTGGTGGCTTAATTCTCATCCAACTCTCGCCCATCTGGTGTCAATTTTCATTCAAATGATTTTTTTTAAATGAATAAGGGTCCTAGAGTAACAATATCAGGCCACTAGCAATTAGCTTAGTGATGACGCTCTACAATTTTGAAAAAATAAATAATCTTGTCTCATATTTAAGGTCACAAAATTCAACTTTGTTAAAACTTTTAAACAATTTTGAAAATGACTGAAATGCCTACAAACATAATATTTGGCAACCAGTACATTGGTTGCTAGGACATGGCCTGGCCTGACTACGGTTGCAAAAAGAAATGACCTTGATCAATGTTCAAGGCCACATGCAGGTGTCAACTTTTTTAAAATACTTAAATGACATTCATATATCGTAAATGCACATTTGGCAAGAAAGCACTGAATGAAATTTACATGAAAAAAAGCTCTGATAACTATCTATAACTGTGTTCAAACCATATATCTTCTTTACAGAAACAGTATGTGACCTTAACATTTGGACCTCCATTGAAAGCAACCCTAAGACAGCACTTTCAGTGAAATAGCATTATGGTTTGATGTTTGAATTGAATCGATCTGCCAAACAGAACTGGAGGTAATGTGCAGAATGGAAGTTGGACAAATGGACTGAAGGAAATCTTACTGTAGGGCTAATTATTTACTTGTATATGTCTCTTATAGCCACAAACTTGTCTGCACATACATATGATCACCTAGGCTTTATACTTATATATGATTACTGACCTGCTAAAGTACGACAAGTCTTTACTTCCTTCAGAGGTTTCCAACAAAAATTACATTTAAAATCACTCCTGAAAGATAACATTCCATACACTTGTACAATTTCAAAACATATTAAAATTTCTGTACATCAAATAATTAAGATAGAAATGCTGGAGGGATATCCCTCAAGCTTCATGTGTAGATTAATCCCCTTCCGCTCTAGTAGTGCCATATGAATTTAGATTTTTGATCAAAAAAATAAAATGGCTGGAGACTGCCATCTTGAATTTGTGAGAATTGAAGTTTGTTATTGCTATTTCTTGAAAAGGATATTCCTCAAACTTCATGTGTAGATTCCCCTTGGTCCCTAGTTGTGCCAATTGAATTTAATTTTTTTATCAGAAAAACAAATTGGCCGATAGGTGGCCATCTTGAATTTTGAGAATTGAAATGTGTTATCGCTATTTCTCAAAAAGTACTTGAGTGATGTTTCTCAAACTTCACAAGTAGGTTCCACATGTTCATGTTATGAGAAAAAAATAAAAGTTAAGATCAGTCTGACATAGAACCGATAAATATCATTCAATGGTGGGAACTAAGATGAGGGTTGGGATCTTGTGTTTTTATTTCTATCTCAATATCATATTGGCTTTTTTTTCTTCAGTAATGTAATATGATAAAGTTTCCATGTTTTATTTTTAAAAAACTTACTTGTATAGGTAATTTAAAGTTTCTCAACTCAAAAATGATCTCTGTGTAACCACTTAACATTTATAGGTAATTGTGACATCCTTAATTTGAAATAAATGCTTTTTTAGACAAAATACTCTTTTTTTCTCCTCAAAAAGTCTAGATTTCCATAATATTAGCACAGAAAGACAGTAATTTGTTGTAACAAAATAAATGGTGGAACATAACATATAAATTTTCATGACAATCTGTTTATGATTTCCTGACCACATTGTATCCCCTTAAACACTAAGGTTTGTTTGTAGCATGTGAGACCACTCTTTTATATGCCAGACCATCCTCAAAGACATTTTCTTATAGCATTTCATTGGAATATCAGTTTTTCCTACTACAGACAACAAAAATAAGTTTGAAATTTGCTGACTGAATACATGTACATCAATAAAATTTGCTTCAATCCTGCAAAATTTCACTATATCCCTTGTCCCGTTGTCGTTATGTTAGAACCGCATATTTTGGCAAACAATTTGAAAGGTTAAATAAGTTGTCAAAATCAGCTATAATCAATACAATGAAGTCACTGGTTAAGAATTTTAGGTAACTACATCTTACACTCTACCTGATTGTCTGTTCCTCCGATGCTCCAGGCATGTGGACACGGATGAAATGATAACCAGTATAGCCCTCACATTCCTCGTCAATACAGGTGTACCGTGTACTCTGTCTATAAAACAGTTACAATGTATTGCTAATTAAAAAACAGTTCTTTTCAGCTAAGTTGTTCAAGAAGATTTAAAAATTCAACCCCAAAAATACCTGTAAATCAGATCAGTATGTCAAATGGATACATACATATTGAAAGAAAAACATATTTAGTAATAATTCTACATTTTCAGCATTGCAATATACAATGAACTTAAATTAAGCACTGATTATGACTAAAAAAAAAATACCTCAAATTGAAGTCTATATATACATGTATATCCATTGACAAAAAAATGTATTCATATTTCCATGCTATGATAGACAGATTATTAGTACTGTTGCACTTTCTTATAGAAATATGACTGTGTGCATTGTAGCCATTGACAGTGTTGATACACTGGGTAACAAAATATTAAAATCAAAATATCATATTTTATTTATCAATATTATAGAATACTCAGTAAAAAAGAAGAGGACTGCAATTGTAAAAAAAAAATACATGTACATGTATACAAATCAACTATTCAATTGTTTGTGTGAATAAATACATTTCAAAGGACATATTTGAATCCCAATGTCTACAACCTATACGAAGTGATATATATATATACATATAATTATATCAATAAAGGAGAAATATCAAATGCAAAATAAAATGTATGAAAGATTAGACAATAACTTACGTATATTTTGAGGTAGCTGTCACACCCAGGATAACACCAGTCAGATGAACAAACACTGTTTTGTTGAAGAATACACTCAGCTGATTAGCATGCTCCACTTCATACCTGCTGATCAGTGAAGTTTTCGTATTTGGGGAAAACATCTAGATATAAGAAATCCTGTGATGATTCTTCCTTGGCCGATTAGTGTTCTCACTCATTTTTTTTTTTTTCATTGGCATGTTTCTTATATTTGAAATACAAAATGTAGTAAAGCAGTATTTCATGTGGCATGTACAATTATCATGAATTCTTTGGCCATTCAGAATAAGTCTTTTTAAAGATTATCACATTTTATCCCTGGTGATCTTGAATGTAGGTCAAAGTTACTCATTTGAACAAACTTTCTATGCGCATTCATCCCCAGGTGCTTATAATTAGCCCATTATAATGAACATCGACACTGGAGATTCCTCCCTTTTGACTTTCTATGACCAAACTAAGTTAAAATAAGCAGATATCGATTCAAGGAATAGTAATGATTTCAATATGCTACCAGTATTACTATCTTATCGATCCCTATTACAAGACTTGGCAGTCCTGCCCTTAAGTGTGACACCATTGAGTTATCTTGTTTCTTGAAAATGAATACAGTAAATAGATAACAATGTACATGTATACATGTTAACAGAAATAGAAAAAAAATCCTTTTGTTAAATATACATGTACATTTTTTCTTTTTATCTATCTTACAATGTATCTCCTATTGAATTTCTCTATTAGTCTTGCCAATTTACCTCCGTTAATATTGTGAATAGACTCTCTGTAATTTATTAATAACTATTCTGTACCCTAGCAGTCTTCAGTCATAAATTTATTGACAGTTGAAACAAAAAAACTATATGCCTAGTGGCATAAATTTATGATCAAACTATCATATTGATAAAAAATGAAAGCTTCAAATAAATGTTTAGATACATTGGCTTTCATCAACAGGGACAACAGCATACATGTACTTAAACATTCAAGTTCCCAAACAAAACAAACAAAAAGATATTATTTGACAAAATATTACACATTTCATGACAAAAACTGCTACTTAATATCATTACAGTTGAGGAATCCTAGGTAGTGACGTCAGCCTTAGTATGACACAGATCTGGGACAGTGTTAAGTCTTCTTGTAAAAGGGACAACAGCTGCACCACCTGGAAAACTATCTGTGAATATTGGAGACAATAAGGAATCAAGGGGATACGACATGGTCAGAAAATAATAAATCAATCAATTATCATAAAAAATTGACAAGAATGATTTTTGTGCCACATTTGCTTGGTTGCCAAAAAAAAGGCCTTTCTATGCTTTCTCAATATGCCATTTTTCAAGAAAGTGATTATTTCAAAATAAGGATGAAAAATGCCAAAATCTTCCATACATTTTAGTGTCCAAAGAAGAACCCCATTCAAATTCAGAAACTTTCTCTACAAGTAAAGATTTTATTTTTGGGGGCATTTTCAATTCACCAAAATATGGAAACTTTTTTTCAATATTAAAACAGTTTTGTCATGAATGAAATCATATAACCTTTCTTACAGTGATAGATTATGATAGATATTACACAATGGGAGAATGGAAACATCACCTTACCATAAAAAATATTTATGATATAACACATTATCGTTAATTTTCTATTTATCATATAAAGAGGGGTTACCTCCCCTTTATATTTCATCTTGTTCTGCGTTTTCCTGGGCCGTTTTCGTTTTCGCAGTCCAAACAGTTGGACTAGTTGGAACAGTGTTGTTCGTTTGTGAAATTAAAGATGGACCTGGTGATTTTATATTTTCAGCCAAGCCCTGAGACCTAAACTCGTGAATATTAATATTTGCAGTTCCAGAAATTTACCGGTAATCTATATATTTGTCTCTTAGAAAATGTTAGCATGATTAATATTCACAAACAAAAATCTGTTCTCCCTTAACTTACCTCTTGGAAAAGGTTGGTTGCCACTGCTGGTGTTGAAAGTATACAGTTACCAAGGTTAGCTGGCAGAGAATTAACAAAAACATATTTAATATTCGGAATAAATGGTGGAGTGAGTCCTGTGAAAAGTGTTTGAGTCACAAAAAACTCTTTCCTCCTATATATTATTCATTTTTTGAACATTATTGAGCATAACATATTCTAATTGAACTTCATTATATAAATACATCTATCCAGTTGCCAGCATTCTGATTTTTTGCAAATGTAAAATTCAGCTGGCCATTAATCAACTTACGAAAAGTAACTAGATATTCAAAATCTCATCAAATTTTTAACACAATTTCCACCATCAAACCAGTATCCTTGACATAAAATCCACTAGTCTTTTGCAGTACACAGCTATATCATGTTATGGTACATACATGTAACTTACACAGAATGAGGTGAAAATCATCAAGCACCTACCATTTATTTCACAAACATCACTTGGATGGAGTAGGATCTTAAAAGTATATAAATACCTTTCCTGAAAAAAAAAAAAAAATGAAAAAAAAAAGACATTTAAAAGTAAAACTTCAATAAAAAGATACATTCTGTATGTATAGACATTTGATATACTGGTATCTAGCACACATAAACTGCCAGTAACATAACACCGACTTGCCTTTGAAGTGGTTGTCATTAAGTTGTTGCCATTGAATTAAGTATGAAATAAGTTCTCATTAAAAGAATTATATTTGTTTTAAAGGTGAACATGTTTTTTTTTCTAGGTATTTCCATATTAAATTTATGAATGGATAATACCTTTTCTATTGTGTTGTAATGCAAACATTGTGATTTCACTCTTTCCAAGTTATTAGTCATATCCATGTATTCCACTGCTGCCTCAATGACCTTTAGTTTTTCTTCAATATCCATATTAGAAGCTGTTCCTGGTTTCTGCAAAAATCGAGATTGATCATTTGTACCATATTGTACAATGTAATTAGAACTTTTTTTTTTTAAAAGTACCCTATGGTTAATCAGAGATACTAATATATGCGTTTCTGGGCTAATAATGGTATTTTGATCATTTTTTGCTGTGTTTTAAGACCTTTTTTAGGGCTTAAACCTGTGTATTGTCACATTTTGTCACATTATAAAGGCGAGAAATATAAAATAAAAGATCAAAACACCTACTTTTTTTCTGGTAATTTACATATACCATATGTAATAGCAGAATAATTAGTTAGTCCATTCGAAGGTCAGTTTATCCAGAGATGTATACATACAGTACTGTACTAACTGTGGTCTCAGGTCTACAGTAGGGAGGGATAACAAGACATTTTAGTAGGCCTGTTTATAACCAGATTGGGTAGAATCAGTAATGCATGTACACAGTTTCATGCGTCCACCAGTTGGCCTAAATCAGGTGTTTGACACCTACAGTATACTTTGTATACTATGCGGACATCCAATCAAAATTAGCCCGCTCCCCTATCTTCTTGGCAGACGACATTGTTTACGTATATTACTTAAACCAAGTAAGTCAATTTAATTTAGATATCTAAGTCAAATACGCGATATTAACTGTACTTCACCATTAGAATTTCAACACCTATATCAGATTTTAATTCAAGTAAAATTTAGATAAAACATTTATCAATTAAATATAATGTCAACTATCGTTCACTTTTCAAGCTAAGCAAGTTCGTGAAAAAATCATTAAACCGGAAGTAATATCAAATGCTTGATTACAGTAACATACAAGATGGACGCTTTGTAATCGTGTGAGGCACGTTTTTGCGGCGTTTTGAATATTTTCTTTAATCATTCTGTTAAAAAGGTCTCATTCAAACAGAAAATATGTCAGAGGTAAGATCATTTATCGTTTTATACAAAACAATGAATTTCGTGTCCGGATGTACATTGTACAAATTGTAAAGATCAGTGTAGAGTTCTACAGTTCTAGGTTGCTCATGATCAGTAATCAAATTGTTCATGTCCAGTATCTGAGTACAGAATACACTTTATTTGGGTAAAGCATGGTAGATAATTCAGCATTTTTGAGATGAATTGACATAACATAAATTATGTTTAGAATGAATTATTGCTCTTTAGTAAGACATGTACTCGGTAAAGTACGTATACATATATAGATTCTAGTTTTGTTTTGCAGGATATCCCATAAGGTATACAGTAACCATAGAAGTTTGTGAATGACTCGGAAAGACCACTACTACATTTGCTTCAATCTAAATTATATATGGAGACAAAAGTTGAGATTGAAAATGAAAAAATAAAAGTTGTTTTGGCTCTATATATCTCTTCATGGGTAAATACTCAGAATTAACAGAGACATATATACAGAGAGATAAGTAACATCGCTATTTCCCCGTACACGTAGTGGCTCCCTTTATTCGTGACCACTCAAGCATATCCCTTATCGAGAGCGTCCTGTCTCCTATCAAACACACGCGAGCGCAGGTAAATCGGGCTTGGCGCATGTGTGTATCGATGTATTGGAACTTATTCGACATGTTCTGGTTAATCCGCCATTACGTCAGACCAAAACATCGTCAATTTTAAACGCACACAAAAAGCACATTGTTTTATCTAGGCCACTACAAAAGTTACCACATTAACCAAAAACTATCATACTTATGGGATATAGTCTTATTGATCATGCACATTGTTGTCATTTATCCGTGTTTTCGAAAATCCATTGGGTCCTATTCGACATGTCCAAGCTTTAAGTTTGTAATTAAGCCGCCATTACGTCAGACCAAAACATCGTCAATTTTAAACGCACACAAAAAGCACATTGTTTTATCTAGGCCACTACAAAAGTTACCACATTAACCAAAAACTATCATACTTATGGGATATAGTCTTATTGATCATGCACATTGTTGCCATTTATCCGTATTTTCTAAAATCCATTGGGTCTTATCGACATGCACAAGTTTTGTAATTAAGCAGCCATTACGTCCGACCAAAACATCGTCAATTTTAAATGCACACAAAAAGCACATTGTTTTATCTAGGCCACTACAAAAGTTACCACATTAACCAAAAACTATCATACTTATGGAATGTGGTCTTGATTATCATGCACATTGTTGTCATTTATCCGTATTCTCGAAAACCCCATAGGGACTTTTCGAAAATTGGAGATTCCCGCCGATCTTTCCTGCATTGTGCTTGACTTTCATACTCAAAATACAAACACTTGGACAGCAAATTGTGATATATTTCATATTGATGACACTTCTGTACTTTGATATTAATAAAATTAAAGCACATAATTGGATCTTGGTGATGATTTCAAATAGAAATTATCGTTAATTATGTGTCTGGTTTTCAAGTTTTCTCCAATATGGCGTCTAGTGAAGACTGAACCGAGCGACCGCAAAGGATTAATTGTGGGAAGGTCAGGGGCCACTATGTAAACACAAGGGCAAATAGAGAGCTGCCAATCTCTGTATATATGTCTCTGGAATTAATAATAAAAAAAAAAACATGTATTATTTTATTTTCTCAGGAAGTACAAAAGCATTCTGTGCACACACTGGTGTTTCGGTCTCTGAAGAGAACGCATGACATGTTTATTGCTGATCAAGGAAACACACCAGCCAAAGACCAGAAATGGTTTGTATGTCAATTTAGTGTAGCTGACTAGCTGTGTTTGTTATAATGTTTTGTTAGTACATCTATGTTTGTTTCTTGACTTTTCAATATATTGACAAACATTTTGCATAGATAAATAAATGAATTCTTTGAACAAAAATCTAAAAAGGATATACGTATATATACATGTACATGTATAATAAATAATATGATATCCTAAATGTTCTGTCATATGACAGAATGTTATTCCTTTAGAATAACAATGTTATTACGCTTAGAAATGTAACATTCATGCTTAAAGGAAGAAAAAAATGGCGTTATTCAATTTACTCATTCATGTTAAAAATCTTATATATCTTAATCACAAGGAGGCAGCAATAGCTCAGTTGGTGTATCATCGGCCTACATATACGTAACCTTGGGTGAAGATCGAAGGTGCGTAGTTCATGCCTACCGTATATCGTGATGGTGTGTGTTTCTCAGGAAGCTGAGAAACAGTCTGGTCTGTGCTGACATGGTGGTGACATTTGTCAAAGACACTTAATTATCCTGAAATTGCTCTGGATGTAAGACAGACTTCGTAGTATTTTGTTTAGAGAGGTAGCCACCTGCTATTACAAGGAAACTGCCTCAAAACGACTCTTGAATGTTCAGGGGCAATCCACAAACAAGAAATAAAAAATAAATCTTATACAAATTTGTGTAATACAATGCCATGGATTCTTTGCTTAATGTGTCAGAGTAGTTGATTTTATACCTATGTGTAAGACTGTTCATATATGAGAGACTATTTTTGTCCTTTACATCAAATTTGAAATTTAGCAAAATACTACAATGCATTCTATTATGTAAATTCATGTGAAAAATTATCAGAACTGACAGGTTTTATTTCAAAGCTTTAATACAAATAACATTTCCTTTTCAGTGAATTATTGAAGAGAAAACTAAAAATAGCAGATGAATATGCTCTTGTGAAAGACATGCCAAAGGAAGGAGGCAACAAAATGCAAAATAAAGATGTCATCAAACCACTTGATGAAAACAACTGGAATCGTATGTATCGCAAACCACTTAATGCATACATATATAATAAGTAGTGAATGTAATTAGATTCTTTTATTACCTTTAGTCTGATGGCCAATCAAAGAAAAAATTAAATTAACAGCATTTATTGCAAAGACTGTTTGTATACGTATATCTCAGTGAATTTGAAATTTATGAACTGCTTAGCTTGTGTTTTTCTAAAAAAAAAAAAAAAAAGAAATATCCAAATATTCCTTTAATTTTTGCGTTTTAGGAATGACTGAAGATTTAGCTTTTGCCCTTTATTTCTAAGTTGTTAATTACTCTCTATCAGTATGTGATCCTTATTTATTCATTTCTTTTTGTGTATTACTGACTTTAACAACAGTGCTTGATATTTACTTAATCATTTCACCATTAATTATCATTGACAATATTGTACTTCTGTTATTGTATTGTAAATATACCATAATTATCTACTTAATGATGTACACTATTCTTTGGTTTCAATTATGTGCGAGTCTCGTTTTGATCTTGTGCAATGGTTTTTTGTAATATTTTGCGAAGTAAAGTCAATCTTAATAGCAAACAGACATCTGTAAAATATGACAAAAATCAAGACATCTGCTGTTTGTAGAACTCTTTTCACAAGAATTTAAAATAAAATGGACTGATTCAGCCGCAATTTTGAAAACGTGTATTTCTTGCGCTTCAATAAAAGTAAAAAATTTCGTCCTTTTTTTTTTATTCTAGATTAATCAATAAGTCATCAGTGTGCAGTAATTTTTCTTCGTTGCAAATTTGATTTTGCTGCACAACTTTATAATGTTCAATATAATGCAAATAATATGCAAGAATGAGGAAAATGGTACATTTTTGGTCTCTTTTTACATTTCTATTGTAACTGCAGCACTTTGGATTATTAATCCCACAATGGTGAAACAAAAACAAAAATTGATAAAAGGGAAAAAATGGAAGCACACAGACCTCCAGGTTTTAATGGCTGTTTTAGAAAGAGAAACTTTTTTTCTTTTGATCTGCTAAATACTTTTAAAAGTTTAATATCAAAACTTTTTATATAATGTGTGAAGTTTGCAAAAAATGGTGAAAAAGTAAACATTTTGCCATCAAAAAATAAATGATAGGGGTAACTTGTTTCCTGTTCTAAGATAAATGAACCGGTTAAAGAAATTTTAACTTCTTAGTTCTATAATCTGAAAAAAAGTGATATTTTTGTCAGCTCTACAAGCATTCATAAATATCTGACATCACAGGAAGATAGTGTATAGATTGTTTATGTAATTGGTCAAAACAGCAAAATTAACTTTGAAATGACATAATATGTCAAATTGGTATCTTTGAATGATTATAGCACAAATCCATCACACAGACTTAATATTATTCTGCTATGCAATTATCTCCTACTGCCAACATATGTATATAAGAAAGAATGTTTTATAAGGAATTTTTGGACATCTCAGAGGTGTACATCCTTTAAACAAATTCATGATGATTGTAACATACTAATTATATATATGTGTCTGATTCGAACAACAGGTAGCCAGGATACAACCATTCTAGGCACACACCCCTACCCAACAGGTTCAGGTAGGTTTATATGATGATGTTATGTTTTACGTATGTAAACACATACGTATACATACATTTAATTTTCAGTATGGCTTCTTAGCTTGCTGGGACAAAGTCCAGGGAAGTTGTTGCCAACCCTGTTGTCATCTGTGTCTGTAGACAGCGAGATTAAAGTTTTTATATAGTGATGTGGCAATACTAATGAGGATACAGCTTAAGTATTTGACATGTGACAGTATGTTCCTTGTACATGTCACAAGACCTTTCCATTGTTACATTTGTGGATCTGCTGACCTTGACTGTGACCTGTTGACCTATTTTTACAAAACCAGTTTTGAATGTCAACCAACTCTACAAGTTATGTTGTCTTAAGACAACCCTTTTATAAGCATGCTATTGGCATTGCAGTTTGACAGCATATTGAATTATCATGTCAATGGTTATTTAATTTTATTGAATGAAAGTGAATTAATAATATTAAAAGAAAAACAGCTTATATTATTAGTTGTACATGGTAATTTTAATTATGGTGCTCCAGTACTAAAATTATGTAATATTATTCATATGATATGTGCATGTACATATGTATACTCTATGTATAAATTTTGTTAATTCATCACCAGTTGTCAGCTGAATAATTAGGTCCATTTGTTTTAACAGGTATCCAGTTAACAGATGGAACATCTATGCATACAGATCCTAGTAAGGCCTCAAGCATGGAAATGGCCTTGTATGAGAAAAGCAGGTATGTACAATAGATATAAATTGTTTGGGTCATCTAAAGTGTTTTCTGGTCATATTAATTAAATTACAGTAGCAATAAGAGATTAGTTGAAAATTCAATATTGGTGATAGATTCATACATCAAGCTGTAGAATTTGATTTTACTTGTAGAGTTTAATGTTTTTGTGTACCCGTCATGAAAAGGAGGTACATGTATACATATTTAGTGTTACCCATGTCCGTCCTGACCCGTCGCTATCCGTCCCATCCTGTCCTAACCCGTGCAATGTAACTATCATCAGGAACTGCTGATGTGATCCTCAAAAACTTACAGACATTTTCTATTTTGTTACATGTACTTAATTAAAAGTTAACATTTACATTGTGGTACTTTTTCGGAAACCTTGGTCTGGAAAGACTAATAAATAAGGAAGTAGAACTACTTGGATATGTTGGGAAAATGACTGAATTTGTGATCAATAATCATCCACATTAAATGTAGTATTTAGTTGCAACATTGATTGATGATCTTTCGATATGAAAATAACTCATAATTAACTGCTGTTATTTTTACCACAAAGGATGATGGACATAACTGCAGGATCTGGAGTCCACGACATAAAACAGAGTAACCTTGACAGATCAGATCCTTCCAAGGTATAGGACTACATCTCATTTGCTGGGACATCAGGAAAAAACCATAGAACTTTTGAACGTTTTGTATATTTTCTTAAAATGTTGATATTTCTAAGAGGGACAAAGGTCATTTATAAAATTGAGGGAACGCCAGGGACAAATGTTATTACTATTGCTCAAGGTTATGGTTACCAGGGACAAATGTTATTACTATTGCTCAAGGTTATGGTTACTAGGGACAAATGTTATTACTATTGCTCAAGGTTATGGTTACTAGGGACAAATGTTATTACTATTGCTCAAGGTTATGGTTACCAGGGACAAAGATTATTTCCCAAACAACAACAACAAGTACAGGGAAAATGGATCCATTCTGAAATTCTGTAATTAAAGAAAAAAAACACCGGTATTTTTAAAAAAAGGATTATTTCAAATCGCAAGTTCTGAGAATCTCAACTAGACATTCTAAAGTTATCTTAACCTCGTGAACAATAATAAAAAGTGAGTCTCGTCAGTACAGACTTTGCCTACATCTCATATGATGTGGTCATTTTTTGCCTACGTCTCATATGATGTCATGTTTTGCCTACATCTCATATGATGTGGTTATTTTTACGAGAAAGGTGTGGGAACTACAAAGGTGTTAATTTAGTGTTGTAGTTGTCAGACTAACATGTGACTTAAAGCAGCTTTAGTTACTATAGACAGCAAAGACATGACAAAGCAAGGATATATATTGTTAATTGTTATACATTGTACCTCTACTTTATTTACGCTGAAGAAGTTAAAGTAATCGGTTAATTCATGTATATATAAATCAGCTATATTCACACATTTTCCTCAACTTCACCTACTTGTGCTTATTCCTGTGTTGAAGTAGTGTGGGAATAAAAACGCCCTTACAGAACTAAAATACCCTGCAGAACTAAAGCACATCTGCACTCAGGTGTTTTTGTGGAGCCCATCAGGCCAGAGGGATTCAGAGATTTTACTGTTTACTCTTATCAATTGCCAAATGACATGAGACGTGGGCAGAGCATAACACTTGTTATTGAACCCGCTTCCTATGTGAGAAGTTTTTTTTAGTTGATTTTAGCTTGTCTGGACAAAAAGCTTCACCTTGGGAAATAGACCTGTTCCAATTCATTAAATTTAAGTTCCTTAACATAAGGAAATTTCTTTAATTTTCCATCTTCGAAAGCATTACAGATTAAAAAAAAACAACAACAAGGCAACGGTCTGCTGTTCTTCTCTTAGGAAAATTAAACATTACAGAATTTAAAGAAGGGTCCTTAACTAAGATTTTTTCCCTTCAGTTTTGTAATGCATTTCTTATAGAAAAAAATTAAGTCAAGGTATTTCCTTGAGCTTTGGAATGCTGAATAATTTGGTCCTGGTCTTTGGGGGGGAAAACAGGAACTTGCTATATTTGTCAACTCCATATTTTAACGTATACATGTGTTAAACTTCCAAAGAAATGGGTTTGTACATAATGTAATATCTAGCAGATTTAAAGTCTATGGAGAGGATTTGATAAAACATTGTTATAACAACAGCTGGTTTATGTTTCAGGCATTAGTTTCAATTGGAAATCAACAAGCTTTGGTACCGAAGAAGGCACCAACCATGCCTAAACCATCATGGCATCCTCCGTGGAAGTTGTACCGGGTATGTATACAAAGTATAATGGGAAAAGAAGTAGATATTATTGGGTTGCATCACAGTTATTACAGTAAAAAATTTGGTATGTACTTCATATGTGTAATAATGTCCATTATGATACAAACTATCACAAAATGAAGATTAAAATAGGAGAGAAGAGTCAGCGTCAGTTGCAAAGTAGGTGGGTCTTCCACAAGGTGCTGCACTTGAACTTCGATACACAAGGTATGCAGGGCAATTTACAAAATATTTGTATAATTAGCTGACATCACATTACAGCATAAACTGAAACCTGGAAAAAGGACTTCAGGGGTAAAATTGTGTACAAAAATTGTCATGGTGAAGTCTCGCACATAGAGGCGAAACTAGTCAACAATAAAGTACTGTAAACGTGGTTACTTTCGCGGATGGTTAATTTCGCGATTTCGATACGTTAACTGTTATTTTCGCAATTGATCCACCTTCGTTTGTAGTTCCAGTTTACTCAAATTAATATCAAAATATGGTGAATTTTCCGCGATCAAAAGGGATCCACATAATTTAGTGTAATTTCCCCCTCACACAAATTTCCACGTTTACAGTATAAGTTACCAACTTACCTGGTGACACTTAAAAGCTTGTCTTTGTTGTGATAGATTCCCCCTATTTCATATACAATATGAATATGTGATAAAAGTAAAAAAAGAAGCTTTTCCTGTATTGCTCACTAACCAGGATGTTTTATAATTTTAAGATAAATATTAAACCGATTTTCCTTTCTACCTGACATTACCAGGTAAGTGATTGTTAGATTCGGTATTATCAGTGTGCTTCTCAGCAGGGTAATCTGGAAGACTTACCAACCTGACACAAACATAAGTTTTGGTGTGTCTAGATATACAATATTGCATGGGATTTGTCTGCTTTAGAAATATATATGTTGATGGTACTTTTTGTTTACAGTTGATAGAAATATATTGTTCAAGTTGATGGTACTGTACATATGTTGTGAAAGATGACTGAATAAAATATACAACATCGTTTAATATGCCAACAATGGCAAGTGTAGTCTACGATTACACTAACCTTGTACGCAACTACATCAGTGTGCAAGCTTGAACAGGTGTAGACTACGCCGATTGTAGTCATACACAGCCAAACATCACCTTTTAAACAAGATGACATAAACACCTGGCTTTGAGAAGTCAGCTCGTCATGTACTTTCACAACAGTACAGTGATAAAAAATGTAGTCTTTATGTTGATGGTAGCCTTTGTTTATAGATGATAGAAATGTATTGTTTATGTTGATGGTACCCTTTGTTTATAGGTGATAGAAATGTATTGTTTATGTTGATGGTAGCCTTTGTTTATAGGTGATAGAAATGTATTGTTCATGTTGATGGTACCCTTTGTTTATAGGTGATAGAAATGTATTGTTTATGTTGATGGTAGCCTTTGTTTATAGTTGATAGAAATGTATTGTTTATGTTGATGGTAGCCTTTGTTTATAGTTGATAGAAATGTATTGTTTATGTTGATGGTACCCTTTGTTTATAGGTGATAGAAATGTATTGTTTATGTTGATGGTACCCTTTGTTTATAGGTGATAGAAATGTATTGTTTATGTTGATGGTACCCTTTGTTTATAGGTGATAGAAATGTATTGTTTATGTTGATGGTACCCTTTGTTTATAGGTGATAGAAATGTATTGTTTATGTTGATGGTACCCTTTGTTTATAGGTGATAGAAATGTATTGTTTATGTTGATGGTACCCTTTGTTTATAGGTGATAGAAATGTATTGTTTATGTTGATGGTACCCTTTGTTTATATGTGATAGAAATGTATTGTTTATGTTGATGGTACCCTTTGTTTATAGGTGATAGAAATGTATTGTTTATGTTGATGGTACCCTTTGTTTATAGGTGATAGAAATGTATTGTTTATGTTGATGGTACCCTTTGTTTATAGGTGATAGAAATGTATTGTTTATGTTGATGGTACCCTTTGTTTATAGGTGATAGAAATGTATTGTTTATGTTGATGCCTGATGGTATTTCGTAACAGGTGATCAGTGGCCACTTGGGCTGGGTGAGGTGTGTAGCTGTGGAACCAGGGAATCAGTGGTTCGCCACAGGGGCTGGTGACAGAATGATAAAGGTAGGTTTATATGATATACACTAAACATGACAGATATAAACTGAAGGTGCTGTTAGTTTTATATGACACAATCTTTATTAACATACCAAAATGGTAACTAATACGTAAGCACAAATATTGAATATTGAAAAAAAAATTATTCTGTTCGGAAAAATAATGAAAAATGACAATTTAATTTGACACTTTTGATCACCTTAAGCTTAATTAGAGTCATCTAAAGATGGCAAAATGTTCATTGATAAATGTTTCAATAAGAAAACAATGAACCAGGCACAGTTTAAGTGTCTTGTCTTTAGCAGAAAAATATCGCTACTTTATTGCTCTTTTCCTATAAAATGTCTCTACACTATTGCTCTTTTCCTATAAAATATCTACTCTTTTACTCTTTTCCTATAAAATATCTCTACTCTATATATTGTTCTTTTCCTATAACATGTCTCTACTCTGATCTGTTGCTCTTTTCCTATAAAATATCTCTACTCTTTTGCTCTTTTCCTATGAAATATCTCTACTCTATATATTGTTCTTTTCCTATAACATGTCTCTACTCTGATCTGTTGCTCTTTTCCTATAAAATGTCTACTCTTTTACTCTTTTCCTATGAAATATCTCTACTCTATATATTGTTCTTTTCCTATAACATATCTCTACTCTATTGCTCTTTTCCTATAAAAAAAATCTCTACTCTATTGTCAAAGCTCCAATCAACTTCATAAATTGGTGAGTTAGTATCCATTTGGTACTTTTCTGCGTTACTGTAATAGCTGTACACCAGACATGCCTTTATCTCCTGTATACAGCCAATGTTGCCTCTACCTTTTCGTCCTTCTCCTTTTATAACTCTATGTTAACTGTGTACAACAGATCTGGGACCTGGCCAGTGGAACCCTGAAGCTCTCCCTGACAGGCCACATCAGCTCTGTGAGAGGTCTGTGTGTCAGCCCCAGACAGCCTTACCTTTTCTCTTGCTCCGAAGACAAACAGGTCCGATGCTGGGACCTCGAGTATAATAAGGTAAAGAAAAAAACACTTGCTAAGTACAATTGGAATTTTAAATTAACTAATAAAACAAATTTAGCATAATTATGTAATTAATGGAATGCTACTCTGCATGATGCTTTTAAAGTTCAGCTTTTACTGCATCTGTCCTGAAATAAGCCCTTTTCACTAGAGTAAAAGTTTAGCATTAAAGTTTGAGAAAGAAATTTTAAGCCTCTTTAAGCTTACTATTTTTAAATTGTGAATCTGCAAAAATATGTAAAGGGGCTGGTTTGTGGGCAGGGACTTATTTGCAGACAAAGGAGGTGATACCTTGGAATTCAGTGTTACTTGATTTTTTTCTATTTTCTTATTTCAATTTTCATGTTACTGATAAAGTATGATCATTGAAAAATTAGATAATTACATAAATCATGGGTAATTCTCATTTTTATGGATTTTAAGAAGAGTACTAGTATTGTTTTTAACCTTATCTGATTACCAGACCACAAGACATTACCATGGCCACCTGAGTGCAGTATATGCATTGGATCTTCACCCAACCATTGATGTATTAGTAACGTGTGGACGTGACGGCACTGCCCGTGTGTGGGATGTCCGCAGTAAGGCCTGTGTACATACCCTAACTGGTCACAACAACACAGTGGCTAGCGTCAAATGTCAGGCCTCTGAACCTCAGGTAACACCACATAAGTATAAGTAAAGAAAATAAGCAGTGCTAAACAATCTCAGAATTGTTTGTATAAGACAACACAATTATAAGGAGCAAACTTGTTGAAGATGTTCTGTAAATACCTTGAAAATTTGAACTTTATTTGGAAATACTAATATATATTCATGAAGTAACTTTGTTCAGCAGAAGAAAATTACAACATGGACTTAATTAGTTTGCCGGAACTGGGAAATGTTGAATATGGTGCTTATCTCCCTTTAGGTCCCATAACTAGATGAATCTAATCATCAATTTATAACTCCTCTGCTACACAAGGGAACTGCAGATTTACTCTTGGAACAACTGTCACGAACAGTTTAAGTATGTCATATAATATTCCTTAAACTTTTGACATCCACGGTTGTGAGATTTGTGGTCTTGTTGGAATGGCCAGGTTAGTGTACTTAAATCAAGTTGTATTTCCAGCTTTCTAGAGTATGAATATCTAAAAAAAAAAAAAGTGACATTTTTGATACCAGAGTTTGTTTGGAGGACTATAAATGACAGTTACAACTTGTTTCAGATACAGATAAATGAACTGAATACAATGCTTATAATGAAGGAAAATACTATTACACTGTACTTATAACTTAATCTTGTTACACTGTACTTATAACTTAATCTTGTTACACTGTACTTATAACTTGATCTTGTTACACTACTTATAACTTAATCTTGTTACACTGTACTTATAACTTAATCTTGTTACACTGTACTTATAACTTGATCTTGTTTCACTGTACTTATATCTTAATCTTGTTACACTGTACTTATAACTTGATCTTGTTTCACTGTACTTATATCTTAATCTTGTTACACTGTACTTATAACTTGATCTTGTTTCACTGTACTTATAACTTGATCTTGTTACACTGTACTTATAACTTAATCTTGTTTCACTGTACTTATAACTTGATCTTGTTACACTGTACTTATAACTTAATCTTGTTACACTGTACTTATAACTTAATCTTGTTACACTGTACTTATAACTTAATCTTGTTACACTACTTATAACTTAATCTTGTTACACTGTACTTATAACTTGATCTTGTTTCACTGTACTTATATCTTAATCTTGTTTCACTGTACTTATAACTTGATCTTGTTACACTGTACTTATAACTTAATCTTGTTACCCTGTACTTATAACTTAATCTTGTTACACTGTACTTATAACTTAATCTTGTTACACTACTTATAACTTAATCTTGTTACACTTTACTTATAACTTAATCTTGTTACACTGTACTTATAACTTAATCTTGTTACACTGTACTTATAACTTAATCTTGTTACACTACTTATAACTTAATCTTGTTACACTGTACTTATAACTTGATCTTGTTACACTACTTATAACTTAATCTTGTTACACTGTACTTATAACTTGATCTTGTTACACTGTACTTATAACTTAATCTTGTTACACTGTACTTATAACTTAATCTTGTTACACTGTACTTATAACTTAATCTTGTTACACTGTACTTATAACTTAATCTTGTTACACTGTACTTATAACTTAATCTTGTTACACTGTACTTATAACTTAATCTTGTTACACTGTACTTATAACTTAATCTTGTTACACTGTACTTATAACTTAATCTTGTTACACTGTACTTATAACTTAATCTTGTTACACTGTACTTATAACTTAATCTTGTTACACTGTACTTATAACTTAATCTTGTTACACTGTACTTATAACTTAATCTTGTTACACTGTACTTATAACTTAATCTTGTTACACTGTACTTATAACTTAATCTTGTTACACTGTACTTATAACTTAATCTTGTTACACTGTACTTATACTTGAATCTTGTTACACTGTACTTATAACTTAATCTTGTTACACTGTACTTATAACTTAATCTTGTTACACTGTACTTATAACTTAATCTTGTTACACTGTACTTATAACTTAATCTTGTTACACTGTACTTATAACTTAATCTTGTTACACTGTACTTATAACTTAATCTTGTTACACTGTACTTATAACTTAATCTTGTTACACTACTTATAACTTAATCTTGTTACACTGTACTTATAACTTAATCTTGTTACACTGTACTTATAACTTAATCTTGTTACACTGTACTTATAACTTAATCTTGTTACACTGTACTTATAACTTAATCTTGTTACACTACTTATAACTTAATCTTGTTACACTACTTATAACTTAATCTTGTTACACTGTACTTATAACTTAATCTTGTTACACTGCTTATAACTTAATCTTGTTACACTGTACTTATAACTTAATCTTGTTACCCTGTACTTATAACTTAATCTTGTTACACTGTACTTATAACTTAATCTTGTTACACTACTTATAACTTAATCTTGTTACACTGTACTTATAACTTAATCTTGTTACACTGTACTTATAACTTAATCTTGTTACACTACTTATAACTTAATCTTGTTACACTTTACTTATAACTTAATCTTGTTACACTGTACTTATAACTTAATCTTGTTACACTGTACTTATAACTTAATCTTGTTACACTACTTATAACTTAATCTTGTTACACTGTACTTATAACTTGATCTTGTTACACTACTTATAACTTAATCTTGTTACACTGTACTTATAACTTAATCTTGTTACACTGTACTTATAACTTAATCTTGTTACACTGTACTTATAACTTAATCTTGTTACCCTGTACTTATAACTTAATCTTGTTACACTGTACTTATAACTTAATCTTGTTACACTGTACTTATAACTTAATCTTGTTACACTACTTATAACTTAATCTTGTTACACTGTACTTATAACTTGATCTTGTTACACTACTTATAACTTAATCTTGTTACACTGTACTTATAACTTAATCTTGTTACACTGTACTTTTAACTTAATCTTGTTACACTGTACTTATAACTTAATCTTTTTACACTGTACTTAACTTTTACTGTTACTATATTTGTACTCACATTCGAAGATGTTGATGAATTATGCTTTATTTACAGGTGATTACAGGTAGCCACGATTGTACAATCAGACTGTGGGACTTGGCCGCAGGTCGGTCAAGAGCGACATTGACCAATCATAAAAAGAGTGTAAGAGCAGTTGCCCTTCATCCTACTCAGTAAGTTTCACACGTATTATAACTGTTAACCCGCCTGGCGTATAGATTTATTCTCTGAAATGTCCTATTGATTTATAGTCTATAAAGCCTGTGTTCAGAGATAGCTCTAAGAGCCACTTTTAAAGTGCTATCTTTCTAAAATGTTATATTTTGGATGCTAGCTTCACACCCATCAATATATATACCGGTATATTAGCTCACCTGGTGTGAAGGACACAGGTGAGTGTATGCCATACTGTGGTGTCCCTAGCTGTTTGTCTGTCCGTCAACAATTTAATTCTTCTTCTGAAGTACTGATTGGATGTTAACCATATTTGACTGGAAGCATTTGTAAGTGGAAATTTGTTAGTGGAAGTGATTCAAACAGCTACAAATGGTGGGACTGACCCCCAGGGGGCTGAGGGGGCAGGCCTGATAGGGAATGATTTGTCTATATTGCTATTAATGACCCTTTAAATCATGAACCCATAACCATATATATTGTATTGCTGGGAATTAAAAAAATAAACACATTCTTGTAAAAGAATAGGCCCTGGGGTTTTCCCCACCCTCTTAAAACTTGTACTTAGTTCCTTTGTGATATCTTTGATACTGTTGAGATCCTGATCCCATAACCATATATAGCATTGCTGGGCATCATGAGATAAACACAATCCTGATGTAAGAATAGGCCCTAGGGCTTTCCCCATCCCAAGGGACTTAGTTTCTGTTAACACAATCATGCTGTAAAAAAAAACCTGGTGAGTTTTCACACCCCTAAGGAGTGTGACTTTATTTCTAAATTATATAACTTTGAAGCAGTTGTAATTCCCACCCCTTAACCATATGTAGCATTGTTCGACATCATCAAATAAAGCTATTAACAATTGAATATGAACATTATTTTGACGTTTGGTTAAATCCAACAAGGTGAGCGATACAGGCCCTCTGAACCTCTTGTTCTGATAGAAGTACCTCAGGAGACATGACGGGTCTCTGAGTGTTGCTAGGTGGTAGCATTTAATTGAGATGGATGTGATGTTTTGTTCTGTGTTCCCTGGAAGGGGAAACACAGTCTGAAGTCAGTCTCTTAATGCATTGTATTTAGGATCATGCAGTGACAAATTAGAGGCATAGCCTGTTTTTTCCCAAACATCTCCAAACCCATAGGGTACTCTCATCCTTATTCAGCAATAAAAATATACTAGTTACCACACAGGAAATTTTCATGTCTGCTATACAAAATCTTGGAAGTGATCCTTTTGTCTATTTTCATCAACATATACAATTGTCAGTACTTCTATAAGCAATTGACATTTTTTAAATTTTACATAGTATAAAAAAATTGAATAAATTTGTGAAAGACCAAGAGCTTAAAAAATATGTGACTTGACTAGAAGTATTTGCTTCCATGTTTCTATTTTAGTTTCTCTTTTCACTTTTCACAGTTGATCATTAATGCCTACAGGCCTGTTGTGTAATGAATATTAAAAAAAGTGATTATCTACAATGACTATAAATAAAGTTGCAGACAGGTCTTAAAAGTTTCACAATTGTAGGGTATTTTCTTATCGTTGATTAGGTTTCTTTACATTAGGAAAGTAAGTAGTCTTGGTTTTTTTTTTTTTTTTTATTTTTTTTTTTTTTTTCGTTCCTTAGGTACAGCTTTGCATCAGGATCTCCAGACAACATTAAACAGTGGAAATTCCCAGATGGCAACTTCATACAGAACCTATCGGGTCATAACTCCATTATAAATGCTCTGGCGCTGAACTCAGACGGTGTATTAGTTTCTGGAGGTGAGTGTTTATCAAGACACAGATTAATACAACTTAATTTGCAATATACATAATAATGTAGTTAACTATGGGATTGTCTATTTTGTTTAGTATTACCTTCTCTTAAGTTTATTTTCACTGGGCACATATTGGAAATTTAAGATAATTTTGGCTTGTTTCCTTAGACCCTAATCATTTACGTGATGTTTTAAATAAATGAGTTGGCCTCAATACCAAACGTAATTATATTTAGTTAAAGAAAATATGAATATCTGTAATAGCCACTGGAGGGTCCAAACTGGCACCCCCCTCCTTTATCCACTACATGACATTGTAATAAATCTTGTTTATTATGTATCTATTCCTATTGTATGAATAAACATGAAATTATTGAACATTTTAACAGTTTACTGAGAATATATGATATCAACAGTCTATCAAACATAATACAAATGTGCATGTAACAGTCTGTTGAATATATTTACGTTCATCTGGATATATTAACTCCCACTTGATATTAATATATTAGTCCGTTTGAATCAATGTAAAAAAACATTGATTCGAACAGTCTGTTGAATATATTTATGTGGTTTTAATGTCATGTGGTGAAGATATTTTGTCTGGATTTTATTTCTTGGATTTTCTTATACTACAAAATGAAACAAATTATATCCCTAACGAATATTTATACATTGATTAGTACATCAAGAGACTTTTGAAATTATTGATTCTCTTAAATATATTAAATTATTTATATTTACACTGTTTAATATACATAGCCTTACTCTTAATTACTGTTTAGGGTTGGATAGAAACATCTTTCATTATTATATAATGACTAATTTATAAAAATAAAATTCTTTTTTGTCCGTCATGAAGCTGATAATGGTTCCATGTATTTCTGGGACTGGAGGACGGGGTACAATTTTCAACGGATACAGGCCACAGCACAACCAGGCTCTATCGACTCAGAGTCAGGAATATTTGCCATGACCTATGATCAGAGTGGCAGTCGACTCATCACAGCTGAAGCTGACAAAACTATCAAAATATACAAAGAAGATGAGACAGCTGTAAGTTACTTTCAAATTCATTTTTCTTACTTGGAATATCAGGAACAGAAGATTCGGTATAATTTGTTGTGTTTCATTAGCTTATTTTATTTTCATATTTCATTTATTGTAATTAGAACGTGACATTTATATTCTGTTATGTGAACATTTGAATGTGTTTTACCTGTCGTGTTTAAAATTGAGTAGCAAAATCATCATTTCTGTTATACTAAAAGTGATTGATGGGAAATTTGTTAATAAACAAGTGTCTTTGCTGCTATATATACAACTACTTTTGAAATACTGTAGGAGCTTCAGAAGAACAGAAATAGAAAAGTTACCATGCAAAAGTTTAGATAAAAAATACATTTAGACTTTGAACATTTGTTTTGAAAACAAGCCTTCTAGGTGTTGTGTTTTCTTTATTATGTTTAGATATACAACACTGTACAACAAAAATGTGATTATTTCAAAGACTTTTTTTCTGATTACAGACCGAAGAATCTCATCCTCTCAACTGGCGGCCAGACATCCAGAGAAAGAAGCGATACTGATGTGGTTATTGTTAATGAAGTACAAAGTGTCATCGTGTGTGCCAGAGATGGACTAGTGTAACGATTCTGTCAATCAAGGATTGAGAGCCCGTAGCCAAGCTAGGTCTAGAGGTCAACTGGCATCCTATCTGTCTGTGGACAATCAAAGTCTGGTGATAATCGACAGTGCCCAGAGTGGATCATATAAGTTCAGTCATGATTACATCTGGTCCTTTATACCGGACTTCGAAATGTAGCCATATATGCTTAAATAATGGCTATACTTTGAGGTTATTGTTGAACATAGCCTGTTAGGGTGAATTGTCAATTTTAGTATATCTAATGACCAGTTTATTTTCTATCTAGACTTCTTTGAATAAATGATTTTATAAGACCAAGTTCCTGCCATATCTTGACATAATGGTTAGATGAGTAGGGACTCCTCTAACTAGGAATTTTTCAGCCATGCATAACCAGACACTTTGATCTACGCAGGTCAAATCTACTACGTGTAACAGTAAAGTCATTATTATGTGAGGCCATAAATCTGTTATGAAAGGTAAGCTATCATAATGAACATTATACCATTTGTCAGCAATCATATTTGGTTGAGAAATATTTTTATATATTATTGCCTTATTTTAAGGACACAATAGTTTGATGGTGTTGAGGGATGGCATAGTAACACATTTGATAGTGCCTGGAGAAACAGGCATTATTCCTTCATAGTACCCATGCGTTGCCACTTTTGTCATGTGATGTACTCAATAATGTTTATATTCTTAACAGAATGATTAATAAACAAACTCCAACCATATGTTCATAGCAAGTACATTACATGATCTTGGAGTGGAATGCTTTTGGGTTTATAATGTAACTGCTAATACTGAGGTATTCTATAGCCTACGATAGCCCTGGACGGTTTTATATTGTATAGCCTCTGCTGACAACATCCTTTTTGTTTTTATTTTATAGCCTCGGCTGATGGCATCCTGTTTTTATTTCATTAATTAAACTTAATGACTCGTGCATGATTTCGGAAATCATTTTCATCATTTATGTTACAGAATAACTGATGTACATTGTAGGAATAATTGCATTTATTATCAGTTTACAAGTGGAAATGTAATATTTGCCATAACTTCTTCCTTTAGCACTTAAACATTGAACATTTATCAGTCCTCAAGAAGGAGGGATGCGTAAATATTGATCTTACTAATGAATGCTCTTTAAAAAAAGTGGGAGAGGCTGTTGTTGAAGAAGGTACTAATTATGGTGAATTTGATAATACAAATCGATAGATTGAGATCAACTGTCATCTTGTGCAGTATATTGTCAACTGAATAAAGTGTATAATTTTTTTCAATTCTTTTTGTTATAAATTAATTCCTCATACCTGGAATATGAAATACGTCCCCAACCGGGGTATGTGTGCTGTAGTTTTACATATAATGTCTGTCCTTCCATCTGTCTGTTATTCCATTATCTCATCTCTAGAACTTATACTTAGTGTATGGGTTCACCTTGTGAGGCAGTATATTAAAGGTCCGATTAGCTTTTATATAATTAGGCCATCCTATTTCTTGAGAACTACTAGGAGGACTTTTCTCGAGTGTCACAGTGTTCCTCTTGGTCCCTAGTTTTGTGCCCATTTAATTTTGTGTCTGATCCAGAAAGCAAAATGGCTGACAGTTTTAGTTTATCTTTGCTATTTCTAATTCACAGATATTAATATCTCTCTTAGATGGCATGTCTTGTAATCAGGTCGTTAAAGTAGAGACGAGCATACATAGAACAAATAAAGATCATTTAATGGTGGCTGACAAGAACTCTCTTGGATTTCTTGTTTAAAGAAAGATTCAGAACAAGATTAGATCAGACATAATTTAATGGATAAGACCATGTATAAAAGTTTCACATTACAATTACATCTTGTATGTTATATATGTATATACATGCTGAGATATTCAGGAGATTCATCAGTCTCTGCAAATTAAATTTGCCTATTAAACCTGTCTGAATAAGAATGTGAAGTGTACAAAGTGTAACTGTATTGACATGTATTTTCACGTACACTGCAAGCTTAAAATGTTTACTGTAAGTCTGGTTACAAAAATCTTTAATTAACAAGTCGGGGAAATAAAGTGGGGAAAAAAAACCCATCAAAGCTTCTACTGGATTCTTTAACAGTTTTTTTTTTTTTTTTTTTGGTTTGTTTTTGTTTAACGTCCTATTAACAGCCAGGGTCATTTAAGGACGTGCCAGGTTTTGGAGGTGGAGGAAAGCCGGAGTACCCGGAGAAAAACCACCGGCCTACGGTCAGTACCTGGCAACTGCCCCACGTAGGTTTCGAACTCGCAACCCGGAGGTGGAGGGCTAGGGTTAAAGTGTCGGGGACACCTTAACCACTCGGCCACCGCGCCCCCTTTAACAGATGAATCATGTTGATGTAAAGGAAGCAAGTATGGTTATCTGAAGTTTTACTCCAAACCTGAAGGGCTAATAGACTTTATTACTTTCTCCTTTATATCGGTAAGATTATGTTAAGTATCAGAGTTAAACCTTTTCTTACAAATGTCATTCTCTTTACGCAGTTTTCTCCCATATGAACCCAAAGCCAGTCTCGCACAACTAATTCAGCCAATCAGCTTCTGTGAAAATCTTGCACAACTAATTAAGCTATTATGTTACTACAAAAGTCTCTCACAACAAATTCAACCAATCAGCTGCTGTGAAAGTCTCTCATAACTTATTTAGCCAATCAGCTGCTCCTGGAAAAAGGCCCTACAGAAAAAAGATGTTTCTGAAGTTTGAAAGTATTTCCTTCAGTATACATAATAACTTTAAAACAAGAGGCCCATGTGCTTCAATGTCATCTCTAAAGATCCTTGTAATATTGTAGTATACATACTCAATAGCAAGTACTCAACAGTTGGCCTTGGTGGCCATCTTGATTTGGACAGACCAAAATAATTACAACACACACATTTGGTCAGGACTATCTCGGGATCATCGTAGCCAAGTTTGATTTGATCCTACTGATGGAACTTGACATGTGAAAAATCTACGCATGGAAGACGGAGACGGGGGAAGCATAGTGACTACAGGTCATCCTGATCCTTCAGGTCAGATGACCTAAAAATTATGAAATAGGTACTCCCTGTATAGGAGCATAGAGGCCAAGGTCTTAAGATTTGAAAAGCAAAGTATACACTGCTACTGAAAGTACAATTATGTAGGACTACAGGTGTAAAAAGATGGGAATGCCCCATGTAGGGGTATTCCATGATCCATTGTAAATGCGTTGTCACTTGTGTCCGGGTTATCGTCTTTCAAGTACCCGGTACCAATGTGCTCTTTTATATGTCCTTAAATCTATCCATTTGAATTTTCAAGTTAATGAGCCATTGATGAGCTGGTGTTACCATTGTAAAATTATTAGTTGTGAGAGGCCTACTGCTGATTACTTTGATACTAGTCTTTAAGGTACATGTCCACACTTCTGACATAAAATCAATATGCTATCAATATGTTACCTGAGTATTGAATATAAATACCCAAAAATCACTGACACATGTACCTACCCCTCTGAAGTGGTCTGTTGTTACATAGGGTAGGTGAGTTTGCAACACTGAAAGTCAAAATCTAAAATGTATTTTTAGAATTCAAGCATAGGAGTACCTTTGTAAATGTCATATGGTTATCCATAGAAAAGTATAATTTTGTACCTGTTACCTGTTTTGAGATACATTTTTTTGAAGTTTCTACTTATCCTCGCAGTAAACAAACCAACAATTTGATTTATTAGGAAAAAGAAACACAGGTAAAACCATAGCTAATCTCGCAAACACCCTGGTGTTTGTACAAACTATTTCAATAGCAAATAATATTTACTGGAGGTCTGGTCATGAACCTTAAACAGGATTTTATTTCCACTTTTCAAACATGGACACTAGCCATTAAAGTGAAGGGTTTTTTTTGGAGGGAGGACAGAGATGTGTTGGTCCTCATTCGATGTCACATTTTTATTTTCTCTTTTCTTTTTAGGAGAAAGACAGGAGGGAGTGTATTCACCTCTAGTTGGTAAAGGCATAGATGTCTTCTGCTTTGACATTTTGATATTCGAGTGTCCATGGTTACTGTCTGAAGGTCCCTCAGATAAAGGGATATTAGGAGAAGTCTGTGGAAGAGACATGTGAGGATTTGACAAAGGGTGTCCATTAGGAATGGGTAAATTCAGAGATGGGCATTGAGATGGTATTTGTAAGCTTGGCGGACTAATTCCACTGCAGACCTGTTGTAATAATTGCTGCAAGTGATCCTGTTCTCCATTTTTCGAGGAATGAACAATCTGTCTCAAAAGGTCCTGTGATTCTTCAGATTCCTGTAGTGAAGTCATTTGTGTCACCATCTGTGTAATACTTGGGTGTTGTAAAAGCTGAAAAAAATAATATAAAAAGGATTATAACAGATGCTTGATAAAAGTTTTGCTTTATTTCAAATCAATTTATATAACTTTTCAAAGATTTAGAAATTTACGAAATATTACACAAAGGTTTCTGTATAAAGTTATTCAGAACTGGGATTGTCTTTTGTCTTATGGGAACACAAAACTGAACAACTACTAGGAAATACCTTACATTTGGTTCAGGTGCGGAACATTTACCCACTCAAATGGGCAGGCTGTCCTATAAATATATATATATTTATTGTTCATCTTAGAAATTTATTCCTCAAACGCTGTTACTTGAAGCAAAAGGCCTTATGTATTAAAACGAAAAATTTTGACCTTAATTTAAAAAAAAAAAAAGGAAATCATTTTGTACATTATTGATATCATTACATACTTACACATGTACATGTTATATACAAATTATGCATATCAAAAGATTAAATGGCTCCAAATCAGCTGATTAGCACAAAAATCTTTTTGGTGTCTCCCTTGTGTGGTCTTTATAGAAAAGTTTGAATGTAAACTGGTTTCAAATCCCGCAACATTTTGAAATATGTTGACTAGACATAAAGATATGAGAACAATCCTATCTGGAGGAAGAAAAGGGGCAAGTATCTCCCATAGAATTTAAATGTGACTAACAAAACTTCACCTGCTGTGGTGGATCATTAGAATGCTTTGGTTTGTTTTTGTTTAACGTCCTATTAACAGCCAGGGTCATTTAAGAACAGCCAGGTTTTGGAGGTGGAGGAAAGCCGGAGTACCCAGAGAAAAAAACCACCGGCCTACGGTCAGTACCTGGCAACTGCCCCACGTAGGTTTCGAACTCGCAACCCGGAGGTGGAGGGCTAGGGTTAAAGTGTCGGGACACCTTAACCACTCGGCCACCGCGGCCCCTTTAACAGATGAATCATGTTGATGTAAAGGAAGCAAGTATGGTTATCTGAAGTTTTACTCCAAACCTGAAGGGCTAATAGACTTTATTACTTTCTCCTTTATATCGGTAAGATTATGTTAAGTATCAGAGTTAAACCTTTTCTTACAAATGTCATTCTCTTTACGCAGTTTTCTCCCATATGAACCCAAAGCCAGTCTCGCACAACTAATTCAGCCAATCAGCTTCTGTGAAAATCTTGCACAACTAATTAAGCTATTATGTTACTACAAAAGTCTCTCACAACAAATTCAACCAATCAGCTGCTGTGAAAGTCTCTCATAACTTATTTAGCCAATCAGCTGCTCCTGGAAAAAGGCCCTACAGAAAAAAGATGTTTCTGAAGTTTGAAAGTATTTCCTTCAGTATACATAATAACTTTAAAACAAGAGGCCCATGTGCTTTAATGTCATCTCTAAAGATCCTTGTAATATTGTAGTATACATACTCAATAGCAAGTACTCAACAGTTGGCCTTGGTGGCCATCTTGATTTGGACAGACCAAAATAATTACAACACACACATTTGGTCAGGACTATCTCGGGATCATCGTAGCCAAGTTTGATTTGATCCTACTGATGGAACTTGAAATGTGAAAAATCTACGCATGGAAGACGGCGACAGGGGAAGCATAGTGACTACAGGTCATCCTGATCCTTCAGGTCAGATGGCCTAAAAATTATGAAATAGGTACTCCCTGTATAGGAGCATAGAGGGCAAGGTCTTAAGATTTGAAAAACAAAGTATACACTGCTACTGAAAGTACAATTATGTAGGACTACAGGTGTAAAAAGATGGGAATGCCCCATGTAGGGGTATTCCATCATCCATTGTAAATGCGTTGTCACTTGTGTCCGGGTTATCATCTTTCAAGTACCTGGTACCAATGTGCTCTTTTATATGTCCTTAAATCTATCCATTTGAATTTTCAAGTTAATGAGCCATTGATGAGCTGGTGTTACCATTGTAAAATTATCAGTTGTGAGAGACCTACTGCTGATTACTTTGATACTAGTCTTTAAGGTACATGTCCACACTTCTGACATAAAATCAATATGCTATCAATATGTTACCTGAGTATTGAATATAAATACCCAAAAATCATTGACACATGTATCTACCCCCTCTGAAGTGGTCTGTTGTTACATAGGGTAGGTGAGTTTGCAACACTGAAAGTCAAAATCTAAAATGTATTTTTAGAATTCAAGCATAGGAGTACCTTTGTAAATGCCATATGGTTATCCATAGAAAAGTATAATATCGTGTCTGTTACCTGTTTTGAGATACATTTTTTTTGAAGTTTCTACTTATCCTCGCAGTAAACAAACCAACAATTTGATTTATTAGGAAAAAGAAACACAGGTAAAACCATAGCTAATCTCGCAAACACCCTGGTGTTTGTACAAACTACATGTGTTTCAATAGCAAATAATATTTACTGGAGGTCTGGTCATGAACCTTAAACAGGATTTTATTTCCACTTTTCAAACATGGACACTTATAGCCATTAAAGTGAAGGGGTTTTTTTTGGAGGGAGGACAGAGATGTGTTGGTCCTCAATCGATGTCACATTTTTATTTTCTCTTTTCTTTTTAGGAGGCAGACAGGAGGGAGTGTATTCACCTCTAGTTGGTAAAGGCATAGGTGTCTTTTGCTTTGACATTTTGATATTCGAGTGCCCATGGTTACTGTCTGAAGGTCCCTCAGATAAAGGGATATTAGGAGAAGTCTGTGGAAGAGACATGTGAGGATTTGACAAAGGGTGTCCATTAGGAATGGGTAAATTCAGAGATGGGCATTGAGATGGTATTTGTAAGCTTGGCGGACTAATTCCACTGCAGACCTGTTGTAATAATTGCTGCAAGTGATCCTGTTCTCCATTTTTCGAGGAATGAACAATCTGTCTCAAAAGGTCCTGTGATTCTTCAGATTCCTGTAGTGAAGTCATTTGTGTCACCATCTGTATAATACTTGGGTGTTGTAAAAACTGAAAAAAATAATATAAAAAGGATTATAACAGATGCTTGATAAAAGTTTTGCTTTATTTCAAATCAATTTATATAACTTTTCAAAGATTTAGAAATTTACGAAATATTACACAAAGGTTTCTGTATAAAGCTATTCAGAACTGGGATTGTCTTTTGTCTTATGGGAACACAAAACTGAACAACTACTAGGAAATACCTTACATTTGGTTCAGGTGTTGAACATTTACCCACTCAAATGGGCAGGCTGTCCTATAAATATATATATATTCATTGTTCATCTTAGAAATTTATTCTTCAAATGCTGTTACTTGAAGCAAAAGGCCTTATGTACATTTTTGATATCATTACATACTTACACATGTACATGTTATATATAAATTATGCATATCAAAAGATTAAATAGCTCCAAATCAGCTGATTAGCACAAAAATCTTGACCTGTCTATAAAGACCATTTTGGTGTCTCCCTTGTGTGGTCTTGATAGAAAAGTTTGAATGTAAACTGGTTTCGAATCCCGCAACATTTTGAAATATGTTGACTAGACATAAAGATATGGGAACAATCCTATCTGGAAGAAGAAAAGGGGCAAGTATCTCCCATAGAATTTAAATGTGACTAACAAAACTTCACCTGCTGTGGTGGATCATTAGATGGCAGGTGTCCTACAGTAGATTGTAAGTCTTAACATCCTTACCTGTTGTGGTGTAGGACTAGAAGGCTGTGTCCTACAGTAGACAGTAAGTCATAACAACCTTACCTGTTGTGGTGTAGGACTAGAAGGCTGTGTCCTACAGTAGACAGTAAGTCCTAACATCCTTACCTGTTGTGGTGGCTCACTAGAAGGCTGTGTCCAACAGTAGATTATAAGTACTAGAAACCTCACCTGTTGTGGTGTAGGACTAGAAGGCTGTGTCCTACAGTAGACAGTAAGTCATAACATCCTTACCTGTTGTGGTGTAGGACTAGAAGGCAGGTGTAGTACAGTAGACAGTAAGTCCTAACCCTTACCTGTTGTGGTGTAGGACTAGAATGCGGTGTCCTACAGTAGACAGTAAGTCATAACATCCTTACCTGTTGTGGTGTAGGACTAGAAGGCGGTGTCCTACAGTAGACAGTAAGTCATAACATCCTTACCTGTTGTGGTGTAGGACTAGAATGCGGTGTCCTACAGTAGACAGTAAGTCATAACATCCTTACCTGTTGTGGTGTAGGACTAGAAGGCGGTGTCCTACAGTAGACAGTAAGTCTTAACATCCTTACCTGTTGTGGTGTAGGACTAGAAGGTTGTGTCCTACAGTAGACAGTAAGTCATAACATCCTTACCTGTTGTGGTGTAGGACTAGAAGGCTGTGTCCAACAGTAGATTATAAGTACTAGAAACCTCACCTGTTGTGGTGTAGGACTAGAAGGCTGTGTCCTACAGTAGACAGTAAGTCATAACATCCTTACCTGTTGTGGTGGAGGATTAGAAGGCAGGTGTCCTACAGTAGATTACAAGTCCTAACATCCTTACCTGTTGTGGTGGCTCACTAGAAGGCTGTGTCCAACAGTAGATTATAAGTACTAGAAACCTCACCTGTTGTGGTGTAGGACTAGAAGGCTGTGTCCTACAGTAGACAGTAAGTCATAACATCCTTACCTGTTGTGGTGTAGGACTAGAATGCGGTGTCCTACAGTAGACAGTAAGTCATAACATCCTTACCTGTTGTGGTGTAGGACTAGAAGGCTGTGTCCTACAGTAGATTATAAGTCCTAACATCCTTACCTGTTGTGGTGGCTCACTAGAAGGCTGTGTCCAACAGTAGATTATAAGTACTAGAAACCTCACCTGTTGTGTTGGAGGATTAGAAGGCAGGTGTCCTACAGTAGACAGTAAGTCATAACATCCTTACCTATTGTGGTGGGGAACTAGAAGGCTGTGTCCAACAGTAGATTATAAGTACTAGAAACCTCACCTGTTGTGGTGTAGGACTAGAAGGCTGTGTCCTACAGTAGACAGTAAGTCATAACATCCTTACCTGTTGTGGTGGCTCACTAGAAGGCTGTGTCCAACAGTAGATTATAAGTACTAGAAACCTCACCTGTTGTGGTGTAGGACTAGAAGGCTGTGTCCTACAGTAGACAGTAAGTCATAACATCCTTACCTGTTGTGGTGGCTCACTAGAAGGCAGGTGTCCTACAGTAGACAGTAAGTCTTAACATCCTTACCTGTTGTGGTGTAGGACTAGAAGGTTGTGTCCTACAGTAGACAGTAAGTCATAACATCCTTACCTGTTGTGGTGTAGGACTAGAAGGCTGTGTCCAACAGTAGATTATAAGTACTAGAAACCTCACCTGTTGTGGTGTAGGACTAGAAGGCGGTGTCCTACAGTAGACAGTAAGTCATAACATCCTTACCTGTTGTGGTGTAGGACTAGAAGGCTGTGTCCTACAGTAGACAGTAAGTCATAACATCCTTACCTGTTGTGGTGTAGGACTAGAAGGCAGGTGTCCTACAGTAGATTACAAGTCCTAATATCCTTACCTGTTGTGGTGGCTCACTAGAAGGCTGTGTCCAACAGTAGATTATAAGTACTAGAAACCTCACCTGTTGTGGTGTAGGACTAGAAGGCTGTGTCCTACAGTAGACAGTAAGTCATAACATCCTTACCTGTTGTGTTGGAGGATTAGAAGACAGGTGTCCTACAGTAGACAGTAAGTCCTAACAACCTTACCTGTTGTGGTGGAGGATTAGAAGGTAGGTGTCCCACAAGATTCTTAGTCCTAACAACCTTACCTGTTGTGGTGGGGAACTAGAAGGCAGGTGTCCTACAGTAGACAGTAAGTCTTAACATCCTTATCTGTTGTGGTGTAGGACTAGAAGGTTGTGTCCTACAGTAGACAGTAAGTCCTAACAACCTTATCTGTTGTGGTGTAGGACTAGAAGGTTGTGTCCTACAGTAGATTACAGGTCCTAACATCCTTACCTGTTGTGGTGGCTCACTAGAAGGCTGTGTCCAACAGTAGATTATAAGTACTAGAAACCTCACCTGTTGTGGTGTAGGACTAGAAGGTTGTGTCCTACAGTAGATTAAAAGTCCTAACATCCTTACCTGTTGTGGTGGCTCACTAGAAGGCAGGTGTCCTACAGTAGACAGTAAGTCATAACAGCCTTACCTATTGTGGTGGGGAACTAGAAGGCAGGTGTCCTACACGATTCTTAGTCCTAACAACCTTACCTGTTGTGGTGGGGAACTAGAAGGCAGGTGTTCTACCGTAGACAGTAAGTCCTAACAACCTTACCTGTTGTGGTGGGGAACTAGAAGACAGGTGTCCTACAGTAGACAGTAAGTCCTAACAACCTTACCTGTTGTGGTGGGGAACTAGAAGACAGGTGTCCTTCAGTAGACAGTAAGTCTTAACATCCTTACCTGTTGTGGTGGAGGATTAGAAGGCTGTGTCCTACAGTAGACATTAAGTCCTAACCCTTACCTGTTGTCGTGGACCACTAGATGACATGACATCTTGCAGTAGATCATGTATTATTCCAAGGGATCTCTGGACCTTCTCGTTTCCCTTATATTTGTTTAATGTCCTTGGATCTTCCTCGATTTCTTTAAATATCATACTCGTTTCATAGTCCTGTTATTAATAGAAACACATATTACCTCCAATGATACACTCATAATTGGAATGTGGTGAGAGCATGATGCAGATTCCAAGCTTGAATATTTTTGAAGAACTTTAACTAAAAAATTATAGACTGAAACTCAATCGAAGTTGCATGGATATCAGATTTGTATAATTTATTTTCATAATTATGATTTCATATGCTATTTATATCATGTATGATTTCATTCAGGTCATTAGGTGAGATTAGAATAAGTTTGTTACTTGTAAGCATTTGTTTCTGTTACAAAGTATTATCTTGAAAAAATACCAGATATTAATTTAGATATTAGATACTTTGAAAATTGACATGTAAAAATACAATACACAGGCACTATAATGTATATATGTTATCATGTGTAATGTTGACAAAGATTTGCTCATTTATAAACATAAAAGTTTCAAAATTATCCACTTATATTATCTCCTAAAAAGTAAGACTGCAAGACCCGGCCTACTCCATGACTAAATATCAACTTTGTTTGTCATAATACTGTGTGCAGTATCTTTTTATTAGTATTAATTTCAAAGTTAAAGACTACTACATGATTGAATGCTTACAGTGAAAACTTCGCGGACGGCAGGATTAGAGCAAACCATTTCTAATGTCAGAGCTGGATCTGGCACACCATCTGTGTAAAGATTACCACAATGAATTAACAGAAATATAAGCAGAGACTTGGCAATATAGTATGTATATGTGGACCATGGGAATTAGGAATTTTTTGTACCAAATCCCTGTGAAATAAAAATGGACAATGGGTTGGAAATTTGAGCCAAGTCTAACAGCTGTGATATAATACATTTGTACCAAAACCTTGAAAGAGTTAAAATTGAATTTAAACTAACAGTTAACATATGTCTGCTCAGGGTCAGTCAAAATGAACTTTATTGAAAAAAAACATACACTGAGAAGACTTTTGTATAAGAATGAAAAAGTTGCAAAATATTTAGAAGGCAATCAACCTAGATAAATTTTGATATTTTCTTTTAATTTCAACAAACTAGAACCCATCATGACATAGATTATATTTCCAATAGCATATATGCTACATTGTATTCCTGTGCTGAGACTGTGCTGCCTCTGGTCCTGCTTAGGTCACCAGACTAAGATATTCTGACAGATAGATGTCTGGTGTATTACATCTATCGATCAAAACAAGGACTATACCTTATGCATCCATGACATCTCCTGGTGATATATTTAATGACCAAACAAATATGGAAAAAGTTAAAATAATCAATCCAGGAATGTACATAGATGTGTGTACGTCCCTTATAAATCATATTGATTTTACAGAATTTGCATGTCAAAATATTATATACTATTTGATATTGTACCGATTGCAAGATTTAAGTAAAACAAGAGGAGAAAAATCTTCAGTTGGGAAAATTTTCTAAGAACCACCGTTCTGACATGTTAGTAGTTTAACCATAGGTGTTTAGCACGTTTATAAGTCCAAGACCGATTATATACTAATATATAGAGAATTTCTCTATATGTTAATCTATAAATATAATCGGTCTTGGACTTATAAACGTGTTTATAAGCACCTATGGTTTAACTTAATTGTAGGTACTAGATTTGTTTGGTAAATTGGATCATCATCGTTTGGCAAATGAACTTAAATTTATTCATTGTACCTTGTTAACTACAGATGAAAATTGTATAGTATGACAAAGTTGGAAACTTATTTCACCAGGTAGGGTGTCAACTGTAGTCTGACAGGAAATAGTTCGGAAACATTTATCTCTTATATTATACACTCCTCATAAACTCCTACAAAAGTAGAATAACTGCTCATAAAATATATGATATAAAGATGTATATTACCGGATGGGCTACTCTTCAAATGATCCATGGATGTAAAACTAAAGTTTGTTTCCCTAAAACCGAAACCGAAACCGAAAGCAGGAATCAGGGACGATAACTCTAAATCTGTTTGTTTTCACTAATTGCTGACGACAGCCGACAGTAGTGATTTACCGACAAGAAGTTAGAATTACTGACAAGAAGGAAAATGAACAACAAAATAGTTTGATTTGTCGACATAATGTTTGATTTGCTTCTTTATTTATCTATGTTGCCGACAAGAAAGAAAATACACAATAACTTAGTTTTTATTTACATGTATAATTAATTCTCTGATTCTTGCTAATGTAATCCTACGACTGTTTGAATCAAATTTAAAGCGATTCCCCGTTGACAAGAGATATTGCTGTACCCTTTTACACTGTCAGGTTAAAAGTCGTTCCACACATTCTAATTTTGCTATAAGATCTTACCATTTAATTTTATTTCAAAGAATTTTCCCGGATTTGTTAAGGTGTATGCCGAAAGAGTTTTATTCAAATTTCATTTGATAATATTTTTGTTATTTTCCATTGTCATTAATTTGAAAAATTCACATTTATTTTACAATATGAATTATTTTAACGTCTTTTTGATGATAATTTAGTAAATTAATGAATAATACCGATGCCACGGGATTTGGTTTTGTTGTTACTTCTAATTTCTACCTACATGTACATATAAGCTATTTTGCATCGAAATTTTACATGAAGAATCTCGGATATTTTTGTTTCATCAAACAAAATTTCAATAAAATACAACTATGAATGAAGGCTGGGCAGTGTATTGCAAAAACGTTGAAAATACAAAGAAATTGTAGCAGAATTAGGTTGTGCGGAAAGACTTTTGACCCGAAAATCTACTACAAATAATTCCCATGGAAAAAGCATATATATCACAAGTATTACTCACATCCGGTGATTTTAATGCAAATATTTCAGTAGGCCACCTATCATCCAACTTACGTGATATACTTGTTTCTTTAAATCTATCCCAGCTTGTTGAATCACCAGATTTTATACAGAAACACCGAATTCATTGTTAGATATTGTCTGCACTAGTAGTGGTAATCTTATTAGTAAATGTTATGTTGGAGAAAGCTTCCCCGACCAACCAGTAAGATACCACTGTCCAATTTACTGTTCTGTTCATATTCCAAAGCTAGAGCAGCAGATACTAAACGTAATATTTGGCAAACGTAATGTTTGGCTTGTTGACCTAGTAAATTATGATTTATTTAGGAGAAAACTCAGTTAACTGTAATTTATTAGATAATTTCGAAGACATTAATAATGCTGTTAAAACATTCTTAGATATCTTGCTTGCTACTGCCAAAACTTGTATCCCGAATAAAGCAGTCACATTAGATCTAATGAGCCCCCTTGGCTATCTAATGAAATAAGAAGGTAACTGGTTAATTCGAAAACGAAAACGCGCCCATTAAAATCCAAGCGTACCCTTAGTGAAGTTCACTTGACGAAGTTTTGTCGATTCCGTAACAAATGTGTTAACACCATAAAGCAAGCCAGCCTAACATATTTTTTTCTAGATAACATAACGAACTCCGTAAACCTAACAAAGTCAGTGATAAACAAGGGTGGAAAACTGTCGAGCTACTATTGCCAAACTGTCCGGGTAAATTTTGTATACCACCATTGCTTCATAATGGTAGCATTGTCTCAGATGACTTTGAGAAAGCTTGCTTATTCAGTGATTTATTTTGTGCCTAGTCCTTATCCAATATCAACATCATAGTTAATGATGTCAGAGATGCTCTTACCATGGATTGTTCTAAGGTCATTGGTCCTGATCTGGTAAATCCTCGTCTTTTAAAAGAATCAGTAAATCTCGTTTGTGTCTCCTAAAGTAATGTCTTTAATAAGTCAATTAGTACATGGATGTTCCCATCCATATGGAAATCTGCTAACGTTAATACCCATGTGCACAAAAATGATAACGAGTCTATATTAACTAACTACAGACCTATACCGCTGCTTTCGGTAATCGGAAAATTAATGGAAAGGTGTGTTTCCAAATATGTCTATAATTTCTTGCATACTAACTCCCTCCTATCCCCGTTTTTATCGGGAATTAGGCGCGGTGATTCACCAACCAATCAACTACTTGCGATCATTCATGATATATATTTAGCCTTAGATAATGGTAAAGAAGTACGTATGGTCTTTTGTGATATTAGTAAAGCTTTTGATCGTGTTAAACATAAAGGTCTTCTTTGTAAATTATCCAGTTTTGGAATTAGAAATTCATTGCTAGTTTGGTTTGAAAATTATCTTTCCAATCGTACACAGAGAGTTGTCATCAATGGTAAAAATCAAATTGGTTAAATATTAATGCTGGTGTTCCTGACAGGTCTCGATTCTTGGTCCTCTTTTTATTCTTGATATACATAAAAGACATTGTTAAAAATATACAGGCTAAAATAAAATTATTCGCTGTTGATACCTCTCTTTATATCACTGTTGATATACCTAGGGTCAGTGCGGAACTTCTTAATAATGACCTAAATAACATTCATAACTGGTCGCAAAGATGGTTAATTTTAATCCTTCTAAAACAGTAACCCTACTCATTAGTAAAAAAAAGCATGAAGCCTTTCCACCCTCCCTTAATCATGAACAACACTTATATATCTCGGAAGTCACTTCTCATAAACATTTAGGTATCTTTCTCTCTGAAAATGGTCAATGGAACGAGCATATTAACTATCAAATATCACGGATTTCGCCAAAAATAAACATGTTTTAAGGACATTTAAATTTTCTCTGGACAGGTGTAGTCTTCAAACTTTGTACTTTACTCCCATTCGCCAATATTCGACTTCGATGACATCATTTGGGACTGTCTAACTAAAGCTCAATCACTGTTATTAGGAAATGTTCAATTAGAAGCAGCATGCATTATCCCTGGTGACACTAGACTAACCAGTAGACTTAAACTATATACCTAAACAGGCTGGCTTCTAATCGAGGAAAGACGAAAGCAGCACAAACTTATTCTATTCCACAAAATGGTTCATGGTCTTGCTTCTCAATATCTTCTCAGTATGCTTCCTCCTCAGCGGAATAGAAATTACCTCAACCATGATACTCAAACGGGTCGTAATTTTCGTCCTCCAGCATGTCACACGAGTCTATATGATAAGTCTTATTTGCTATCTGTCATCACTATCTGGAACTCATTGCCAAATTTTATGACTCTTCAGTTTGTAAACTTAAAACCTATCTACGCACTCCCGCTCCAATAATTCCAATATTTTTCTTTTATGGCTCTAGACTGGGGCAAACTCACCATGCTTGGTTAAGCATGTAATCCCCTTAAGTGTCATCTATTCCAACGAAACCTTATTGATAGTCCTCTTTGTCATGCATGCAAGCAAATGAAACAAACGAACATTATCTATTACATTGTTGTCTATTTTCGTAACTACGTACTCGAACATCAATCAATCAATCAATCAAGCATAAGGTGTTTTCCAGCAGTTTTCAGTCAAAACGGACTAAGTGCTGTTTGGATGTACATATTTAGGATGTAAATATGTAGACTTAGATTTGTTTAAATTTGTGTGAACTGTTATGTGTGAATGCGCCGGCGATAGTGTGGAAGATGGATGAAACTTCATTGGATTATATTGTATTTTCGGGATTTTCATGTGGATTAATAAATATCAGTAAACTTTATATCCTGTGTTGAATTATGTTTATCGCACCACAACCATCCCAAAAAGAACTTTCACGTCCCTGTTATGGAGAGCGGACGTTACAGTATGTCAAAGCTAGCATGTTAACAATCACATGATAATCTCCGGACCTAACTGAATTTATCATAAATGGTAGTGTATTACTCGACAGTTTCAAATATTTAGATTATCACCGTGGCTTATAACCATCCTGTTTCGTTCGTCGTCGTCCGGTTGGGGATGGTAAAGAAATTAAAGGAAGCCGGCAAAGTTTTGCTATTTTTTTGGCCTCGTCAAAACTTCGACATGGCAGCCACGGCGAACATTTTGGGACATGACTGCAAAGTCATGCATTTCTTGTTCCCCAGTTCCATGAGTCGGAATCAGTTCAGACACGACTCAAATGATCCTGAGGTAGTTCTGGCCAAATGTTGTTATTTTTCGGGTTGGTTTGAAATTCAAGATGGCTGCCACGGCCTTTTTCGTGGACAAAAAATGAACTTCTTCTCCAGTTCCATTCATCATTTTTTTTTTTTACTTTTGGAGACACCATACATTATTGCACGCGGTCGCCGAGTGGTTATACATGTGTAGGTGTCCCGACACTTTATCACTAGTCCTACACCTCTGGGTCGCGAATTCGAAACCCACATGTGGTAGTTGCGTGGTATTGACCATAGGTCGGTGGTTTTTCTCCGGATACTCCGGCTTTCTTCCATCTCTAAAACCTGGTACGTCCTTAAATGACCCTTGCTGTAAATATGACGTTAAACAAAATGGACCAATACAAATATAAGCCAAAAACTGCACAGTTATTCACAGTACCACTACTTTATACTGTTACTGATATCGCAAGACAAGTTGTCATTTATTCACGGAGCAACGTTTATCCAGGATTTTACCAAATTATATAAGATATCTTATAAACTTTATAAGATATCTTATATAATAGATGAGATATATATTATATAATTTTCTTTATTATATATCTTATATAATATATTAAAAATAAGATATCTTATATATTATTTAAGATATCTTATAAACAAATATATAAACATATAAGATATTTTATAAACATATAATATATCTCATAAATAAAAAATAAATAAGATATCTTATATAATTTGGTAAAATACTGGGTCAACATTTCTCCGCGAATAAATGACAACTTGGCTTGCCATATACTGATTATGTTTACTCCCTTGCGTTAGGGTCTTTATAGTCAGATCATCGTTAGGAACCAAATGTACGTAGAGACGAGTACCTGTTGTATAGAATTTCCCTATCAGATCACTTGCAAGATGCACATATATTAACGACTCAGAATTCATTTATATTTCACTGAGCCAATGTTTCTGTAAACGTATTCCTTCTACATATTAATCATTCTTATTCGTCTGTTGTTATGTTTATATGATTTTACACATCATTCCTAATTAGTATTTCAGATCTAAAATCACCCAACAGCAACTATTGAATAGGTTCATTTCCAGCCTATCATGCTGTGTTGATAACAATATTACAGGTTTTAGATTTAATAATGCAGCCAAATTCTGACATCACAAATATACGTTATATTGGTGATTGACATATATGATTTGAATTACCTTATTTTTTATACCAGGGTAACTCAAAATGAACTCATTTCATTGGCTAAATTTATTATTGATACAAAAGAGATGATCAATTCACAATACTGTCAATCCGTCTTGTTTTACCATGTATCATTGTTATCCATTTGTTAATGTTCATATTCTCTGCACTGTACTGTTTACGAGAATAAACCATTGTCATTGTCATTACCCTGTTGTTCATAAGCTTAATCACTTGCTTAGTTTAAATTTCAGTTCCCCTTTACATCAAACCATGTGTATGTATACTCCCTGAAATAGGCAGACAGGAAGAGACTGAAGAGTTCTAGATTTTCGAAATAGGTTGCAATTGTCAAGCTAGTTTTAGCAGAAATGATTATATATATTTTTTAATTTCTCTATGAAGAAAAACTATAATTAATTATAATTACAGTATGGGAGAGGACACCTTGGTCAAGGTGCATGACTAGGGTGTGTGCTTATCTCATGATTTGAGTTTTAACACCCATATCAAAAAAATTACATCAAAATCTATGCAAATGTTAGGATATCTAAAACGTTCCGGTTTCGGTTTAACATTAGTTAGAAACAGACTTGAGTACAGTGCAGAAATCTAGTCTCCCTATCAGTACACTTTTATCAAATATCTAGAAAAGGTCCAAAGATTTTTTTTTACAATTTTTTTACGTTTTAAAGCCAAAATCAGATTTGATGACCAATCTTATACAGATGTTTGTAAACATTTTAATTCAGCAAGTCTCGAATGTCGACAGCAATACTTAGAAACTGTTCGACTCTCGTCGACTGCTCTTATCTGATAAATTCTGTATCTTACCATGTTCACATGTAGTCGACATCTTAGGAAGAGTGCAAAATTGTTATTTTACAATTCATTTAGCAGACTAAATGTTCGTGAATTCAGTCTTCTTATGAGAAGCCAAAAAATATTTTAATGATCTCATAGACGCTTACAATGTAGATATTATGTGTCATTCTCTGTCAACTGAAAGTTCTGTTTTAAGTAAGTTGTTGATACTTTTATGTTATTGTTTTTCTATCTTCATAACTATATTGTATATTATAATAATTAATATACATGTTGTTATGGATTCCATTATTGGACCTTAGGGTCTGTTGAATTGAAATAAAATTGAGAAAAAAAAAAAGAAATAAAAAGAAGAGAAAAAAGGAGAAAAAATAAGGATTTAAATTTGTGTTGTGGTTATCCTGCGATGAGGCTAAACACTTTTTGAAGCACTGGTCCCTGATGTTTACTGAGGAGTTCGTTGCTCGCAGGATACAGATACATTTTGTAGCTATGTATGAATTATGAAGATATTATCACGATTACAAAGGGATTGCAACACTTGGAGTCCTGAACGTATGCTACCGGCGTCATCCATTTTCAGTTATCAGTGATGCGCTATGTCGTAATCAATATCTATATAGGTTAATCTGGCATTAAACTCGCGCGGTCCAACAATTCACTGAGCCCGAAATACCCGAAGCGGCACACATAGATTGTAGATAAAAAAAATTACAATTACGACAGGAATTTCAAATTAAACAAGCCAAATATTACCATAATAATTCTTTCCATGTTAATTTTCTAAGCAGCAAAGAACACATATTTTGAGCTTTTAGTTCAAACAATTTTTAGATTTAGATTTAGATTAAGACACCTACTAGTAATGATCACAAAATTAGTAGTCCTGATCATCTGTGTTTTTATTTTTTTGCCGCGGTGGCCGAGTGGTTAAGGGGTACCGACACTTTATCACTAGCACTCCACCACTGGGTTGCGAGTTCGAAACCTACGTGGGGCAGTTGCCAGGTGGTTTTTCTCCGGGTACTCCGGCTTTCCTCCACCTCCAAACCTGGCACGTCCTTAAATGACCCTGGCTGTTAATAGGACGTTAAACAAAAACAAACCAAACCAAAGTACATTCAGATTTTGACATTTAAATTGCATAACGGTCAGACGTGAAGCTATTTTGACTCTCGGTTTAGATAAAAATGAAATAGCCTTACACATGCTCCTTATAATAATAAACTTTTGTCAATAATAGTGCGACTTTAGAAATGCTCCATTTAACGCTAATAGATAGCAATTATGAAAACTTCACCAAATGGAAACAACATGCTCTTGAATTTGCCGATTACTTCAGGGTCATTTCAGGAGACCAAAAATGGATATCCATGCATGGAGAGTAATATAAGCCAATCACTTCAGTTAATGACATGCACCCTCAACATCATATACGAATAATGAAAATAAAAAGAGTGGTTCTTAATATTTTTTATAAGGAAGACATGGGACGGAAACCAAGTGTCCACTCTCGTGGGAGAGGTTGAAGCTGTCCAATCAATCCACCATACCATAAAGGTCCGTCAGACGTTGGTACGATGGCTGTGCAACGTTGTGATTTGTGCTGAGTTAACCCAGCAAAGCAATATTGGTGCACATTCATAACAATTTCTTCTTGAGAATATCACAAACAGTGTTCATGTATACGCACAACTAGTATAGGTGGATGACGACTTTTCGCTTCACGGTCCTTGTTCCTCGACACTTCAGTTCGTCTCTGTAATGCAACGCTTTAAATCTGGCGGTGAAAAGCTAAAACGTTGAAAACTGAATAAAAGGAAGCTTCATTAGCCAGACAATACATTTACTGTATGGAAAAATGTCCTTAACCATATTGACGCTTAATGTTTTGAGTAAAATGGAGTTTAAGTGGAAGTCTCACGCTGACGTATGCTTATATCATATCAATGAAATTGATGAGTGCGTTTGAGTAGGTTTGAAAACCCGTCTTTTTAAATACATCTATCTTTTGTACATGTAAATCAAGCATTTTCTTAAGAAATTCACTGCCATAGCATTAACGTAAAATTATATTAACTATGTAATGATTCGAAGATTACGCATATAACTATTCTTTGCAGGAAAATATTATTGATTCGTTACATTCCTTTTTTGGGAGCATTTTAGGTGAGAATGAGGTAAACCGATCCCTTCCCGTACGAAATAAATAAATCAGCATCAAAATGTTAAGTTCAGTTTAAATAATTAAGTATCCCAATGAAATAAGCAGTAACAATCAACGAGTTATTCATGTATACCCCGGGTATTAGTAGAAGATAGAGCATTGCTTTATAACGATATGGGAATTCAGTTTTATTATTCTTGTATTTCTTATTCACTTTACTCTGTCCTCCTTATTCCCTTATATACCATCCAAGGGTGGTCTACCTCAACATGGGTCAAATGGCAATCTCTAATTGGTGGGAATACATTTGGAAAGAAAATAAGCATATTTCAATAATTGTCTAGTTTGTATTTCAAGAATTTCTCATTATTATTATTATTATCTTCTTTATGACATTTTGCTCACAATTCTACCGTTTTACCTACCTAACAACGACTCCTCTGTGTTCTTAACTCTCATTGGTTTATCACAGGATGGATTGTCGCATTTTGTCATGGTTGTTGAAATCCTTTGACGATCTACGTATGATACTATAAAGTCATATCCATCGCCTTACAAATTTATGGACGACTTTGGCTTTTTACCGGTAAAATTAACCCAAACAAACTGTTCTTCAGACAGTAGCTTGAAGACAGTAAGAAGAGTCTGTGACATGGGATTATGGTCATTTTTCATATGGGACTTGAAGTTGTTGTCACATGCATATCTTGTAGTATAGCTAGCACATCGTCAATTGTGCATGTATTTGCAAGTACAGTTGTCTCAATTCTACAACCCCATTTCATCACCTTCGGTAAGTTTGCTGTCCTCTTCTTTGTTGCCATGTGGATTCTCGTTTTGGAGTCATACATATCTTTCTTTTTTGGACTTCCAAACTTCCTCCTTTGTTGCCATGTTTGTATCCAAATCTCTTTTCTGATTACATTTCGATTTCTTCTGTCGAGGACATGGGGGAAAATGGTCCTTGAGTCTTGACTCAGAGGCGTGTCGCAGGTTACCTACGAAAACATATGGTCGAGCGTGCTTTGGCAATTTTAAGTCACATTTGATGAATTTGAACCAATTCAATTCTCTGCTGGATAATTTGTATAGCGAGACATGATACTAACGCTCAGCATGATTGGCACATTGGCAAAATCGGCATAAATTTATCAACAAGGCATGGAATGCCTCGGGATAATGGCATGCGTTGTCTTCCTCACTTTCTTCTTTATCATGATGCAGTGTGAGTTATGTTGGATGTTTTGGAAGATTGCTGTGAAAGGAGAAGCATCTTTTATTGTACTTTCTTCAGGATTGTCAGAGAGGTTGCTGTCGTCCATGAATATGCCGTCATCGTCATCATCTTCCCCAGACAAGTTATTTGTCTAAGACTCTTCTCAAGACTTAATGAATCATTGACTTCTGTAGACATTTTCACGTTGCAAAGAGCAATACAGATAGAATTGTATACTTAGATTGTTTCATGTAATGAAGTTATATTTTTAAGGACGGCAAAGCAGTTTAAGATGAACTTTCTGACCTTACTGTTTGTCTTTGACTTGTACTTTGAAAGATGACGGCTAAAATCTTATGTGCAGTACAGAGGTGATGGACTGTAAAGTCTGAAGGCATGTTTTTGTGTTTTTATAATTTCTATCCACTTTTCAGAATACGTTTTGATATTCAAACTGTTGAAGGTGTGGAAGCATGCTTATATTAAAGCTAAGCTGTAATCTGTTCTCACATTCTTGATATTTAAGACTTTACCCGCAACGTTTAAGGAACGTTTTATCAGCGAGATGAATAATTTGATCCATGACATGCTATGCTGAGTGGAACGCATGTCAGCCAAAGAAACAGATGGGAGTTCGGGGTTTGGTTTGACGGCAAACGAATACAGGTATGGACGCTTCTGGCCAGCAATGTTGGAAATTCCAGGCCCTGTGGCATCAAGAAAAACATAAGTCTTCTTCATCCGAGACTATTTTTAAAAGCTGTGCTTGTGTGTCTGATAACATAATCAAGTAGAATAGGTCATAACCGATTTTCTGGATGTACGGCTCGTTGCTTTTTTTCATAACTTTCTGAGTACCCGAAGCTTTGTCAGCATATTTTAATGAAGCTGCTCCGTTTTCAGGATTTCGGAAACAATTTTTCTCGGCACCGTTAATTCGGTACATAAGTAAAATGATAACCAACACTCGGTGAGTTTGTATCACAGGACAATACATTTTCATCATTATCATTTGCACGAAGTTTTTGCGTGTCTTTGTATCAGTTATTTATTGTATCAGGTAGTTCTTACTAGTACAATGTGGTACCGGTACGGAACCATAGGAGGGCGATAGTGCAAATAGACTGATTTGGTCATGATCTCTCATCAGAGAGTGTCAAACTGTACATTTGATACATAGATTTGTCTCCCTTTGTGAACAATGGAAATTATAAACATTTTCCAAAGACCTTGAACATTCTGACATTTCCGAATTTCGTGCGATTTGGAAGACATTAAGTACAAAATGTATAAATACTATATATGTTGACTGATAACGCATGAAACAACTGTTTTGTTACCTGAATAATCCACAAGATTTCACATATAGGCTATTTTATTAGGCCAAGGACCGCGTAAAAAAAGTAAAATAAAAATAAACTGTTAATTCCGGCTTTGGTGCATTTTCGAACTCCAAAGTTGACGTTCCTTTGGTCTCACAGTATACTGTCAGAATTCATACAGACCATTTTATGACATTTTATGTGGTAGCCATATCCCTGTTTTCAATTAGATATAACAAACCCTGATTGGAGATATCTTCAAACCTTTCTGACTTCGAATCTAGGATTTGCTAGAGATACTGTTTACAAATCATGATCAGAAAGACGCTTCATACTAATCATTTTGGTGGTTTTTGGGTGGTTTGGTTTGGTTTATTTTGTTTAACGTCCTATTAACAGCTAAGGTCATTTAAGGACGGCCTCCCGTGCGTGCGCAATGCATGCGTGTGGTGAGTGCAGATGTGTGCTTTGGGATGCTGCGGTATGTTCGTGTTAAGTCTCCTTGTGATAGGCCGGAACTTTTGCCGATTTATAGTGCTACCTCACTGAAGCATACTGCCGAAGACACCCAGCAGGACACCCCACCCGGTCACATTATACTGACAACGGGCGAACCAGTCGTCCCACTCCTAACATGGTGAGCGCCAAGCAGGAGTAGTAACTACCGACTCTGGTATGTCTCGGCCAGGGGACAGACCCCAAAGCCTTCCTCACAGGGGCGAATGCTCAACTGAAGACCAAAAGTGAGGCATTGTCAAGGGAGACATTAGGAAGAAGAAAGTTGTTCAGAAAGAAGAGAGAAAAGATAAGATCCCAAATGTTTTGGGTGTCGTTATCATAGAGTAAGGTGTAGCAGTGGTACTATAGAGTATAACGGTGCAACAGTCGTTACTCTAGTGTATGGCAATGTAACAGTCGTTATGATAATGTATGACTGAATGTTGAATGTCTTATGTCGAGCTGCACAACTTTCCAAATCTGAATGTCGTATGTCATATGGCATACGTCGTATGTCGAGCCGCTGAACATTCAAAATTTTAATGTCGTATGTTGCGCTACACAACAGCCGCTGAACATTCAAAAGTTCCCTCGTTGGCAAGTGAATACATTTGAATGTTCAATATCGAGCTGCACCACATTAAAAATCTGAATGTCGTATGTCGAGCTGCTGAACAATCAAATTCTGAATATCGTATGTCGTATGTTGCGCTACACAACATTCAAAATCTAAATGTCATATGTCGAGCCGCTGAACCTTCAAATTTTCCCTAGTTGCCCAATGAAATCACACAAGATGAAAATGTTAGCTAAATTCACACAGCCAAATTTTAGATATTAACTTACAATTACGACAGGAATTTCAAATTAAGCAAGCCGAATCTAATACCATTATCAGTCTTTCCGTTGTATTATTCTGAGCAGTAGTAAGCTACATAATGATATGAAAATTGAAATTAATTTCTGCAGCGTGTTGATTGTATATAATGACAACAACGAGAGTTTGGTAGCATATTTCTTGTCGAGTCGCTAAGAGCTCATATGTTTATGTCTATTTGGTCTAAGAGAACTTAAAACAGAAGACAACATTTGGGGTTAAGGGAAATCGTCAGTCTAAATCAGGTAATTATTGCATAATGTATTTGATCGTTCCATGGACAAAGTTGATAACCAACTAATGGCATTGATGTCATATGTAATTAGACAACATCTGTGCGATACCAAATATTGCAGTAACTTTGTTTCTATACAGGCGCAATACCAAGTATGGTGACAACGTTGTTTTCTAGATAGGCACAATACCAAGTATGGCAGTAATTTTGTTTCCAGATAGGCACAATACCAAGTATGGCAGTAGCTTGGTTTCTAGATAGGCACAATACAAAGTATGGCAGTAATTTTGTTTCTAGATAGGCACAATACCAAGTATGACAGTAATTTTGTTTCTAGATAGGCACAATACCAAGTATGGCAATAGCTTGGTTTCTAGATAGGCACAATACAAAGTATGGCAGTAATTTTGTTTCTAGATAGGCACAATACCAAGTATGACAGTAATTTTGTTTCTAGATAGGCACAATACAAAGTATGGCAGTAGCTTGGTTTCTAGATAGGCACAATACCAAGTATGGCGGTAACGTGGTTTCTAGATAGGCACAATACCAAGTATGACAGTAGCTTGGTTTCTAGATTGACGCAATACAAAGTATGGCGGAAGCTTGGTTTCTAGATAGGCGCAATACAAAATATGGCGGTAGCTTGGTTTCTAGATAGGCCAATACCAAGTATGGCAGTAGCTTGGTTCTAGATAGGCACAATACCAAGTATGCAGAGTAGCTTGGTTTCTAGATAGGCACAATACAAAATATGGTGGTAGCTTGGTTTCTAGATAGGCGCAATACAAAGTATGGCAGTAGCTTGGTTTCTAGATAGGCACAATACCAAGTATGGCAGTAGCTTGGTTTCTAGATAGGCGCAATACCAAGTATGGCGGTAACTTGGTTTCTAGATAGGCGCAATACCAAGTATGGCAGTAGCTTGGTTTCTAGATAGGCTCAATACAAAATATGGTGGTAACTTGGTTTCTAGATAGGCGCAATACAAAGTATGGCGGTAACTTGGTTTCTATATAGGCGCAATACCAAGTATGACAGTAGCTTGGTTTCTAGATAGACGCAATACAAAGTATGAGAGTAGCTTGGTTTCTAGATAGGCACAATACCAAGTATGGCGGTAACGTGGTTTCTAGATAGGCACAATACCAAGTATGACAGTAGCTTGGTATCTAGATAGACGCAATACAAAGTATGGCGGAAGCTTGGATTCTAGATAGGCGCAATACAAAGTATGGCGGTAGCTTGGTTTCTAGATAGGCACAATACCAAGTGTGACAGTAGCTTGGTTTCTAGATAGACTCAATACAAAATATGGTGGTAACTTGGTTTCTAGATAGGCGCAATACAAAGTATGGTGGTAACTTGGTTTCTATATAGGCGCAATACCAAGTATGGCAGTAGCTTGGTTTCTAGATAGGCGCAATACCAAGTATGGCAGTAGCTTGGTTTCTAGATAGGCACAATACCAAGTATGTCGGTAACGTGGTTTCTAGATAGGCACAATACCAAGTATGACAGTAGCTTGGTTTCTAGATAGACGCAATACAAAGTATGGCGGAAGCTTGGTTTCTAGATAGGCGCAATACAAAGTATGGCGGTAGCTTGGTTTCTAGATAGGCGCAATACCAAGTATGGCAGTAGCTTGGTTTCTAGATAGGCACAATACCAAGTATGGCAGTAGCTTGGTTTCTAGATAGGCACAATACCAAGTATGGCGGTAACGTGGTTTCTAGATAGACGCAATACAAAGTATGGCGGAAGCTTGGATTCTAGATAGGCGCAATACAAAGTATGGCGGTAGCTTGGTTTCTAGATAGGCACAATACCAAGTGTGACAGTAGCTTGGTTTCTAGATAGACTCAATACAAAATATGGTGGTAACTTGGTTTCTAGATAGGCGCAATAAAAAGTATGGTGGTAACTTGGTTTCTATATAGGCGAAATACCAAGTATGGCAGTAGCTTGGTTTCTAGATAGGCGCAATACCAAGTATGACAGTAGCTTGGTTTCTAGATAGGCACAATACCAAGTATGGCGGTAACGTGGTTTCTAGATAGGCACAATACCAAGTATGACAGTAGCTTGGTTTCTAGATAGACGCAATACCAAGTATGGCGGAAGCTTGGTTTCTAGATAGGCGCAATACAAAGTATGGCGGTAGCTTGGTTTCTAGATAGGCGCAATACCAAGTATGGCAGTAGCTTGGTTTCTAGATAGGCACAATACCAAGTATGACAGTAGCTTGGTTTCTAGATAGACACAATACAAAATATGGTGGTAACTTGGTTTCTAGATAGGCGCAATACAAAGTATGGCAGTAGCTTGGTTTCTAGATAGGCTCAATACCAAGTATGACAGTAGCTTGGTTTCTAGATAGACTCAATACAAAAAATGGTGGTAACTTGGTTTCTAAATAGGCGCAATACAAAGTATGGTGGTAACTTGGTTTCCATATAGGCGAAATACCAAGTATGGCGGTAACTTGGTTTCTATATAGGCGCAATACCAAGTATAGCAGTAGCTTGGTTTCTAGATAGGCACAATACCAAGTATGGCAGTAGCTTGGTTTCTAGATAGGCTCAATACAAAATATGGCGGTAACGTGGTTTCTAGATAGGCACAATACCAAGTATGGCAGTAGCTTGGTTTCTAGATAGGCGCAATACCAAGTATGACAGTAGCTTGGTTTCTAGATAGACTCAATACAAAATATGGTGGTAACTTGGTTTCTAGATAGGCGCAATACAAAGTATGGTGGTAACTTGGTTTCCATATAGGCGAAATACCAAGTATGGCAGTAGCTTGGTTTCTAGATAGGCGCAATACCAAGTATGGCGGTAACTTGGTTTCTAGATAGGCGCAATACCAAGTATGGCAGTAGCTTGGTTTCTAGATAGGCTCAATACAAAATATGGCGGTAACGTGGTTTCTAGATAGGCACAATACCAAGTATGGCAGTAGCTTGGTTTCTAGATAGGCTCAATACAAAATATGGCGGTAACGTGGTTTCTAGATAGACGCAATACAAAGTATGGCGGTAGCTTGGTTTCTAGATAGGCGCAATACAAAGTATGACAGTAATTTTGTTTCTAGATAGGCACAATACAAAATATGGTGGTAACTTGGTTTCTAGATAGGCACAATACCAAGTATGGTGGTAACTTGGTTTCTAGATAGGCACAATACCAAGTATGGCAGTAGCTTGGTTTCTAGATAGGCACAATACAAAGTATGGCAGTAGCTTGGTTTCTAGATAGGCGCAATACAAAGTATGGCGGTAACTTGGTTTCTAGATAGACGCAATACAAAGTATGGCGGTAGCTTGGTTTCTAGATAGGCGCAATACAAAGTATGACAGTAATTTTGTTTCTAGATAGACACAATACAAAATATGGTGGTAACTTGGTTTCTAGATAGGCACAATACAAAGTATGGCAGTAGCTTGGTTTCTAGATAGGCTCAATACCAAGTATGACAGTAGCTTGGTTTCTAGATAGACTCAATACAAAATATGGTGGTAACGTGGTTTCTAGATAGGCGCAATACAAAGTATGGTGGTAACTTGGTTTCCATAAAGGCGAAATACCAAGTATGGCAGTAAGTTTGTTTCTAGATAGGCGCAATACAAAGTATGGCAGTAGCTTGGTTTCTAGATAGGCGCAATACAAAATATGGTGGTAACTTGGTTTCTAGATAGGCGCAATACAAAGTATGGTGGTAACTTGGTTTCTATATAGGCGAAATACCAAGTATGGCAGTAGCTTGGTTTCTAGATAGGCGCAATACCAAGTATGGCGGTAACTTGGTTTCTAGATAGGCGCAATACCAAGTATGGCAGTAGCTTGGTTTCTAGATAGGCTCAATACAAAATATGGTGGTAACTTGGTTTCTAGATAGGCGCAATACAAAGTATGGCGGTAACTTGGTTTCTATATAGGCGCAATACCAAGTATGGCAGTAGCTTGGTTTCTAGATAGGCACAATACAAAGTATGGCAGTAGCTTGGTTTCTAGATAGGCTCAATACAAAATATGGCGGTAACGTGGTTTCTAGATAGGCACAATACCAAGTATGGCAGTAGCTTGGTTTCTAGATAGGCGCAATACCAAGTATGACAGTAGCTTGGTTTCTAGATAGACGCAATACAAAGTATGGCAGTAGCTTGGTTTCTAGATAGGCACAATACCAAGTATGGCAGTAGCTTGGTTTCTAGATAGGCTCAATACAAAATATGGCGGTAACGTGGTTTCTAGATAGGCACAATACCAAGTATGACAGTAGCTTGGTTTCTAGATAGACGCAATACAAAGTATGGCGGTAGCTTGGTTTCTAGATAGGCGCAATACAAAGTATGACAGTAATTTTGTTTCTAGATAGGCACAATACAAAATATGGTGGTAACTTGGTTTCTAGATAGGCACAATACCAAGTATGCCGGTAACTTGGTTTCTAGATAGGCGCAATATCAAGTATGGCAGTAGCTTGGTTTCTAGATAGGCTCAATACAAAATATGGCGGTAGCGTGATTTCTAGATAGGCACAATACCAAGTATGGCAGTAGCTTGGTTTCTAGATAGGCTCAATACAAAGTATGACAGTAATTTTGTTTCTAGATAGGCACAATACAAAATATGGTGGTAACTTGGTTTCTAGATAGGCACAATACCAAGTATGGTGGTAACTTGGTTTCTAGATAGGCACAATACCAAGTATGGCAGTAGCTTGGTTTCTAGATAGGCACAATACCAAGTATGGCAGTAGCTTGGTTTCTAGATAGGCTCAATACAAAATATGGCGGTAACGTGGTTTCTAGATAGGCACAATACCAAGTATGGCAGTAGCTTGGTTTCTAGATAGGCGCAATACCAAGTATGGCAGTAGCTTGGTTTGTAGATAGACGCAATACAAAGTATGGCAGTAGCTTGGTTTCTAGATAGGCACAATACCAAGTATGGCAGTAGCTTGGTTTCTAGATAGGTTCAATACAAAATATGGCGGTAACGTGGTTTCTAGATAGGCACAATACCAAGTATGGCAGTAGCTTGGTTTCTAGATAGGCGCAATACCAAGTATGACAGTAGCTTGGTTTGTAGATAGACGCAATACAAAGTATGGCAGTAGCTTGGTTTCTAGATAGGCACAATACCAAGTATGGCAGTAGCTTGGTTTCTAGATAGGTTCAATACAAAATATGGCGGTAACGTGGTTTCTAGATAGGCACAATACCAAGTATGACAGTAGCTTGGTTTCTAGATAGACGCAATACAAAGTATGGCGGTAGCTTGGTTTCTAGATAGGCGCAATACAAAGTATGACAGTAATTTAGTTTCTAGATAGGCACAATACAAAATATGGTGGTAACTTAGTTTCTAGATAGGCGCAATACCAAGTATGCCGGTAACTTGGTTTCTAGATAGGCGCAATATCAAGTATGGCAGTAGCTTGGTTTCTAGATAGGCTCAATACAAAATATGGCGGTAGCGTGATTTCTAGATAGGCACAATACCAAGTATGGCAGTAGCTTGGTTTCTAGATAGGCTCAATACAAAGTATGACAGTAATTTTGTTTCTAGATAGGCACAATACAAAATATGGTGGTAACTTGGTTTCTAGATAGGCACAATACCAAGTATGGTGGTAACTTGGTTTCTAGATAGGCACAATACCAAGTATGGCAGTAGCTTGGTTTCTAGATAGGCACAATACCAAGTATGGCAGTAGCTTGGTTTCTAGATAGGCTCAATACAAAATATGGCGGTAACGTGGTTTCTAGATAGGCACAATACCAAGTATGGCAGTAGCTTGGTTTCTAGATAGGCGCAATACCAAGTATGACAGTAGCTTGGTTTGTAGATAGACGCAATACAAAGTATGGCAGTAGCTTGGTTTCTAGATAGGCACAATACCAAGTATGGCAGTAGCTTGGTTTCTAGATAGGCTCAATACAAAATATGGCGGTAACGTGGTTTCTAGATAGGCACAATACCAAGTATGACAGTAGCTTGGTTTCTAGATAGACGCAATACAAAGTATGGCGGTAGCTTGGTTTCTAGATAGGCGCAATACAAAGTATGACAGTAATTTAGTTTCTAGATAGGCACAATACAAAATATGGTGGTAACTTGGTTTCTAGATAGGCGCAATACCAAGTATGCCGGTAACTTGGTTTCTAGATAGGCGCAATATCAAGTATGGCAGTAGCTTGGTTTCTAGATAGGCTCAATACAAAATATGGCGGTAGCGTGATTTCTAGATAGGCACAATACCAAGTATGGCAGTAGCTTGGTTTCTAGATAGGCTCAATACAAAGTATGACAGTAATTTTGTTTCTAGATAGGCACAATACAAAATATGGTGGTAACTTGGTTTCTAGATAGGCACAATACCAAGTATGGTGGTAACTTGGTTTCTAGATAGGCACAATACCAAGTATGGCAGTAGCTTGGTTTCTAGATAGGCACAATACAAAGTATGGCAGTAGCTTGGTTTCTAGATAGGCGCAATACAAAGTATGGCGGTAACTTGGTTTCTAGATAGACGCAATACAAAGTATGGCGGTAGCTTGGTTTCTAGATAGGCGCAATACAAAGTATGACAGTAATTTTGTTTCTAGATAGGCACAATACAAAATATGGTGGTAACTTGGTTTCTAGATAGGCACAATACAAAGTATGGCAGTAGCTTGGTTTCTAGATAGGCTCAATACCAAGTATGACAGTAGCTTGGTTTCTAGATAGACTCAATACAAAATATGGTGGTAACTTGGTTTCTAGATAGGCGCAATACAAAGTATGGTGGTAACTTGGTTTCCATATAGGCGAAATACCAAGTATGGCAGTAAGTTTGTTTCTAGATAGGCGCAATACCAAGTATGGCGGTAACTTGGTTTCTAGATAGGCGCAATACCAAGTATGGCAGTAGCTTGGTTTCTAGATAGGCTCAATACAAAATATGGCGGTAACGTGGTTTCTAGATAGGCCCAATACCAAGTATGGCAGTAGCTTGGTTTCTAGATAGGCGCAATACCAAGTATGGCAGGAGCTTGGTTTCTAGATAGACTCAATACAAAATATGGTGGTAACTTGGTTTCTAGATAGGCGCAATACAAAGTATGGTGGTAACTTGGTTTCTACATAGGCACAATACCAAGTATGGCAGTAACTTGGTTTCTAGATAGGCGCAATACCAAGTATGGCGGTAACTTGGTTTCTAGATAGGCGCAATACCAAGTATGGCAGTAGCTTGGTTTCTAGATAGGCTCAATACAAAATATGGTGGTAACTTGGTTTCTAGATAGGCGCAATACAAAGTATGGCGGTAACTTGGTTTCTATATAGGCGCAATACCAAGTATGGCAGTAGCTTGGTTTCTAGATAGGCACAATACCAAGTATGGCAGTAGCTTGGTTTCTAGATAGGCTCAATACAAAATATGGCGGTAACGTGGTTTCTAGATAGGCACAATACCAAGTATGACAGTAGCTTGGTTTCTAGATAGACGCAATACAAAGTATGGCGGAAGCTTGGTTTCTAGATAGGCGCAATACAAAGTATGGCGGTAGCTTGGTTTCTAGATAGGCGCAATACCAAGTATGGCAGTAGCTTGGTTTCTAGATAGGCACAATACCAAGTATGACAGTAGCTTGGTTTCTAGATAGACACAATACAAAATATGGTGGTAACTTGGTTTCTAGATAGGCGCAATACAAAGTATGGCAGTAGCTTGGTTTCTAGATAGGCACAATACCAAGTATGACAGTAGCTTGGTTTCTAGATAGACTCAATACAAAATATGGTGGTAACTTGGTTTCTAGATAGGCGCAATACAAAGTATGGTGGTAACTTGGTTTCCATATAGGCGAAATACCAAGTATGGCGGTAACTTGGTTTCTATATAGGCGCAATACCAAGTATAGCAGTAGCTTGGTTTCTAGATAGGCACAATACCAAGTATGGCAGTAGCTTGGTTTCTAGATAGGCTCAATACAAAATATGGCGGTAACGTGGTTTCTAGATAGGCACAATACCAAGTATGGCAGTAGCTTGGTTTCTAGATAGGCGCAATACCAAGTATGACAGTAGCTTGGTTTCTAGATAGACTCAATACAAAATATGGTGGTAACTTGGTTTCTAGATAGGCGCAATACAAAGTATGGTGGTAACTTGGTTTCCATATAGGCGAAATACCAAGTATGGCAGTAGCTTGGTTTCTAGATAGGCGCAATACCAAGTATGGCGGTAACTTGGTTTCTAGATAGGCGCAATACCAAGTATGGCAGTAGCTTGGTTTCTAGATAGGCTCAATACAAAATATGGCGGTAACGTGGTTTCTAGATAGGCACAATACCAAGTATGGCAGTAGCTTGGTTTCTAGATAGGCTCAATACAAAGTATGACAGTAATTTTGTTTCTAGATAGGCACAATACAAAATATGGTGGTAACTTGGTTTCTAGATAGGCACAATACCAAGTATGGTGGTAACTTGGTTTCTAGATAGGCACAATACCAAGTATGGCAGTAGCTTGGTTTCTAGATAGGCACAATACAAAGTATGGCAGTAGCTTGGTTTCTAGATAGGCGCAATACAAAGTATGGCGGTAACTTGGTTTCTAGATAGACGCAATACAAAGTATGGCGGTAGCTTGGTTTCTAGATAGGCGCAATACAAAGTATGACAGTAATTTTGTTTCTAGATAGGCACAATACAAAATATGGTGGTAACTTGGTTTCTAGATAGGCACAATACAAAGTATGGCAGTAGCTTGGTTTCTAGATAGGCTCAATACCAAGTATGACAGTAGCTTGGTTTCTAGATAGACTCAATACAAAATATGGTGGTAACTTGGTTTCTAGATAGGCGCAATACAAAGTATGGTGGTAACTTGGTTTCCATATAGGCGAAATACCAAGTATGGCAGTAAGTTTGTTTCTAGATAGGCCCAATACCAAGTATGGCAGTAGCTTGGTTTCTAGATAGGCGCAATACCAAGTATGGCAGGAGCTTGTTTTCTAGATAGACTCAATACAAAATATGGTGGTAACTTGGTTTCTAGATAGGCGCAATACAAAGTATGGTGGTAACTTGGTTTCTACATAGGCACAATACCAAGTATGGCAGTAACTTGGTTTCTAGATAGGCGCAATACCAAGTATGGCGGTAACTTGGTTTCTAGATAGGCGCAATACCAAGTATGGCAGTAGCTTGGTTTCTAGATAGGCTCAATACAAAATATGGTGGTAACTTGGTTTCTAGATAGGCGCAATACAAAGTATGGCGGTAACTTGGTTTCTATATAGGCGCAATACCAAGTATGGCAGTAGCTTGGTTTCTAGATAGGCACAATACCAAGTATGGCAGTAGCTTGGTTTCTAGATAGGCTCAATACAAAATATGGCGGTAACGTGGTTTCTAGATAGGCACAATACCAAGTATGACAGTAGCTTGGTTTCTAGATAGACGCAATACCAAGTATGGCGGAAGCTTGGTTTCTAGATAGGCGCAATACAAAGTATGGCGGTAGCTTGGTTTCTAGATAGGCGCAATACCAAGTATGGCAGTAGCTTGGTTTCTAGATAGGCACAATACCAAGTATGACAGTAGCTTGGTTTCTAGATAGACACAATACAAAATATGGTGGTAACTTGGTTTCTAGATAGGCGCAATACAAAGTATGGCAGTAGCTTGGTTTCTAGATAGGCTCAATACCAAGTATGACAGTAGCTTGGTTTCTAGATAGACTCAATACAAAAAATGGTGGTAACTTGGTTTCTAAATAGGCGCAATACAAAGTATGGTGGTAACTTGGTTTCCATATAGGCGAAATACCAAGTATGGCGGTAACTTGGTTTCTATATAGGCGCAATACCAAGTATAGCAGTAGCTTGGTTTCTAGATAGGCACAATACCAAGTATGGCAGTAGCTTGGTTTCTAGATAGGCTCAATACAAAATATGGCGGTAACGTGGTTTCTAGATAGGCACAATACCAAGTATGGCAGTAGCTTGGTTTCTAGATAGGCGCAATACCAAGTATGACAGTAGCTTGGTTTCTAGATAGACTCAATACAAAATATGGTGGTAACTTGGTTTCTAGATAGGCGCAATACAAAGTATGGTGGTAACTTGGTTTCCATATAGGCGAAATACCAAGTATGGCAGTAGCTTGGTTTCTAGATAGGCGCAATACCAAGTATGGCGGTAACTTGGTTTCTAGATAGGCGCAATACCAAGTATGGCAGTAGCTTGGTTTCTAGATAGGCTCAATACAAAATATGGCGGTAACGTGGTTTCTAGATAGGCACAATACCAAGTATGGCAGTAGCTTGGTTTCTAGATAGGCTCAATACAAAATATGGCGGTAACGTGGTTTCTAGATAGACGCAATACAAAGTATGACAGTAATTTTGTTTCTAGATAGACACAATACAAAATATGGTGGTAACTTGGTTTCTAGATAGGCACAATACAAAGTATGGCAGTAGCTTGGTTTCTAGATAGGCGCAATACATAATATGGTGGTAACTTGGTTTCTAGATAGGCGCAATACAAAGTATGGTGGTAACTTGGTTTCTATATAGGCGAAATACCAAGTATGGCAGTAGCTTGGTTTCTAGATAGGCGCAATACCAAGTATGGCGGTAACTTGGTTTCTAGATAGGCGCAATACCAAGTATGGCAGTAGCTTGGTTTCTAGATAGGCTCAATACAAAATATGGTGGTAACTTGGTTTCTAGATAGGCGCAATACAAAGTATGGCGGTAACTTGGTTTCTATATAGGCGCAATACCAAGTATGGCAGTAGCTTGGTTTCTAGATAGGCACAATACCAAGTATGGCAGTAGCTTGGTTTCTAGATAGGCTCAATACAAAATATGGCGGTAACGTGGTTTCTAGATAGGCACAATACCAAGTATGGCAGTAGCTTGGTTTCTAGATAGGCGCAATACCAAGTATGACAGTAGCTTGGTTTGTAGATAGACGCAATACAAAGTATGGCAGTAGCTTGGTTTCTAGATAGGCACAATACCAAGTATGGCAGTAGCTTGGTTTCTAGATAGGTTCAATACAAAACATGGCGGTAACGTGGTTTCTAGATAGGCACAATACCAAGTATGACAGTAGCTTGGTTTCTAGATAGGCTCAATACCAAGTATGACAGTAGCTTGGTTTCTAGATAGGCGCAATACCAAGTATGCCGGTAACTTGGTTTCTAGATAGGCGCAATATCAAGTATGGCAGTAGCTTGGTTTCTAGATAGGCTCAATACAAAATATGGCGGTAGCGTGATTTCTAGATAGGCACAATACCAAGTATGGCAGTAGCTTGGTTTCTAGATAGGCTCAATACAAAGTATGACAGTAATTTTGTTTCTAGATAGGCACAATACAAAATATGGTGGTAACTTGGTTTCTAGATAGGCACAATACCAAGTATGGTGGTAACTTGGTTTCTAGATAGGCACAATACCAAGTATGGCAGTAGCTTGGTTTCTAGATAGGCACAATACCAAGTATGGCAGTAGCTTGGTTTCTAGATAGGCTCAATACAAAATATGGCGGTAACGTGGTTTCTAGATAGGCACAATACCAAGTATGGCAGTAGCTTGGTTTCTAGATAGGCGCAATACCAAGTATGACCGTAGCTTGGTTTGTAGATAGACGCAATACAAAGTATGGCAGTAGCTTGGTTTCTAGATAGGCACAATACCAAGTATGGCAGTAGCTTGGTTTCTAGATAGGTTCAATACAAAATATGGCGGAAACGTGGTTTCTAGATAGGCACAATACCAAGTATGACAGTAGCTTGGTTTCTAGATAGACGCAATACAAAGTATGGCGGTAGCTTGGTTTCTAGATAGGCGCAATACAAAGTATGACAGTAATTTAGTTTCTAGATAGGCACAATACAAAATATGGTGGTAACTTGGTTTCTAGATAGGCGCAATACCAAGTATGCCGGTAGCTTGGTTTCTAGATAGGCTCAATACCAAGTATGACAGTAGCTTGGTTTCTAGATAGACTCAATACAAAATATGGTGGTAACTTGGTTTCTAGATAGGCGCAATACAAAGTATGGTGGTAACTTGGTTTCCATATAGGCGAAATACCAAGTATGGCAGTAGCTTGGTTTCTAGATAGGCGCAATACCAAGTATGGCGGTAACTTGGTTTCTAGATAGGCACAATACCAAGTATGGCAGTAGCTTGGTTTCTAGATAGGCGCAATACCAAGTATGGCAGTAGCTTGGTTTCTAGATAGACTCAATACAAAATATGGTGGTAACTTGGTTTCTAGATAGGCGCAATACAAAGTATGGTGGTAACTTGGTTTCTATATAGGCGAAATACCAAGTATGGCAGTAGCTTGGTTTCTAGATAGGCGCAATACCAAGTATGGCGGTAACTTGGTTTCTAGATAGGCGCAATACAAAGTATGGCGGTAACTTGGTTTCTAGATAGACGCAATACAAAGTATGGCGGTAGCTTGGTTTCTAGATAGGCGCAATACAAAGTATGACAGTAATTTTGTTTCTAGATAGGCACAATACAAAATATGGTGGTAACTTGGTTTCTAGATAGGCACAATACAAAGTATGGCAGTAGCTTGGTTTCTAGATAGGCTCAATACCAAGTATGACAGTAGCTTGGTTTCTAGATAGACTCAATACAAAATATGGTGGTAACTTGGTTTCTAGATAGGCGCAATACAAATTATGGTGGTAACTTGGTTTCTATATAGGCGAAATACCAAGTATGGCAGTAAGTTTGTTTCTAGATAGGCGCAATACCAAGTATGGCGGTAACTTGGTTTCTAGATAGGCGCAATACCAAGTATGGCAGTAGCTTGGTTTCTAGATAGGCTCAATACAAAATATGGCGGTAACGTGGTTTCTAGATAGGCCCAATACCAAGTATGGCAGTAGCTTGGTTTCTAGATAGGCGCAATACCAAGTATGGCAGTAGCTTGGTTTCTAGATAGACTCAATACAAAAATATGGTGGTAACTTGGTTTCTAGATAGACTCAATACAAAGTATGGCGGTAACGTGGTTTCTAGATAGGCACAATACCAAGTATGACAGTAGCTTGGTTTCTAGATAGACGCAATACAAAGTATGGCGGTAGCTTGGTTTCTAGATAGGCGCAATACAAATTATGACAGTAATTTAGTTTCTAGATAGGCACAATACAAAATATGGTGGTAACTTGGTTTCTAGATAGGCACAATACCAAGTATGGTGGTAACTTGGTTTCTAGATAGGCACAATACCAAGTATGGCAGTAGCTTGGTTCCTAGATAGGCACAATACAAAGTATGGCGGTTACGTGGTTTCTAGATAGGCGCAATACAAAGTATGGCAGTAGCTTGGTTTCTAGATAGGCGCAATACAAAGTATGGCGGTAACTTGGTTTCTAGATAGGCGCAATACAAAGTATGGCGGTAGCTTGGTTTCTAGATAGGCGCAGTACCAAGTATGACAGTCATTTTGATTTTATTTAGGTAGAGCACTAAATATGGATATATTCTTATGAAATGTAATCTTGTTAATACAAATTGTATATAGAGGATATTGAATTGTTTCTCGTTGATTATAAGATATATTTCACGAGTATGACAGAATATCGATATTTTCACGAGTGCGAAGCATATATATTCACGGCTACATTCAACGGGGAACCATTTGATTTTCTTTTTATTGCAATTTTATGCTAAAAATCAGATTAAAAACATTGAAAAATAAATAGTGTCAAAAAGTGCGGGAATCAGTAACATGATTCATGACGTCATCTCTTTGTTGCATTACTCCAAGTCAATGGACGGCGCCATGTTGAAAGAACTGATCAGCACAATTTAAGCGTTTTCTACAGTTATCGGAGAATCTGTGCATGAAAAGCTTAGTCAAGTGAGTATTTTGTCAAACACTATTCTGAATATTTCAGGAAAACAGCAAAATATCCCATTTATCACTCTCTATAGGAATATTGGCTGTGAACCTTTTTTTACTTAAAGGGACATAATGGCTAGATTTCCACTTAAAAAATATATAAAAAAGGGTATACGATTTAAAATGATGTAAAAAGTTATGTACTTTATGTTAATTATACATTATATATATATATATATATATATTTTATGTCCCTTTAAAAAAAATAAAAAATCTCATCACAAGAGCACGAAGATTTGAATGGCGAATGACAGTGTAAAGAGTAGAAAAAAAAATCAAACATAATGGGGTAAAAAAAGTTCTTTATGAATGAATTAATCAAAGATTAATCAAAAGATGTTTGGATTTTTTTTTCAAAATCCAGATTCTAATAATTCAACTTCTGAAGTAAACAGTATCTCGATAGAACTACAGTCCTGACTCAAATCAGCTAAGAATTGTAGTAGGAAGGTTGGACAAATGCTTAGATGAACAACTACTCGAGCCAGCAAAAAGGAGTTTTAGCCATGATAAGAGATTCAGTTATAAATAAAATTGCTACGTAAAAGCACAGGCGTCTGAAGTTCTTTTTTTATAGTAGATACTCTTATTTTTTATATGTTATTATATCTCAGTTAACTGTCAGAACTTCAGACGCCTGTGGTAAAAGTGACTAACTCTTGTTACCGTCACTGATTCTGAACGTAAAGCGGAGAAACAGAATACACGAAGTGATATACAATTCAGTTCCCGGGTATATATACAATCTAATTAAAATTAGTCTTGTAATTTCCACTCCTCTACGATACTCTACGATACACTTCAATACATTGTATTGCAGTGTATCGTAGAGTATCGTAGAGGAGTGGATTGTATTGCAGTGTATCGTAGAGTATCGTAGAGGAGTGGAATGTATTGAAGTGTATCGTAGAGTATCGTTGAGGAGTGGAAATTACAAGTCTGATTTTAATTAGATTGCGGGTATATATATATTATTTTTTATCATTAATGTTACTGCGGACCAGAAGAGAGAATGAAAATGATTCCTTTGCGATGATAGTATACTATCACGGTTCCATAACTGACTGTCAATCACTCGCACGAAGACCATTGCTTCACAAGCATTCAAGGTAAGGTTATCTTAAATCCAAATATTACATTTTAACGGGAAGGCTATCTACTTACTGCATGGATAAAGCTGAAATGACCATTCTGACGGCATCTTCAAATATTGAGGCCACGCCAGAGGCTACGATAACAGCAGGTGAATGTTAAGACAGTCGGTGTCTGACCGAATACCTATGCACATAGTGATCTTCTGAGCTTTTCATGTATAATTCTAATCATTTAGATAATATGATAACTACATGTAAGTGATATAAAAACACAGGCGACTTACACATGGACATTCAAGAGGCATTTTATTGGTCAGAATTGGATTTCGTCCGATTGCGATCAATTGATTTAAACATATTTTTATTGCCTTTAAGCAACGGGATTGGGCACAAGTTGTACAACTTATTCAAAGCCCTCTCCCTGTGACAAAACATTGGTATATATACAATACAATTTAAGATGGCATAAAATAATATAACATGTATATATACACTCTCATGCAATTTTGCAACCTATTTACACAATGAGAGAGAGAGAGAGAGAGAGAGAGAGAGAGAGAGAGAGAGAGTTATTCATTTGATTGAGCGTTATGTACTTTCAGTTTTTTGTTTTTTTCATTATTTTATTATGCTGTGGAGGATCATTTCCGACACCAAAGGCAGTGCAGTTACACAAGTCACTATTCAGAACTCACATCTTGTACTAATGTTCATAAATCCAATCCATGATTAGCGTTCACCTGGTCATTCCTTTCTCTCTTCAATCGTCTCCCTGGTGCCTTCGGCATCAGAGTTGACCCAGCACAGCATTTAAAATAAATTCTACACGATAGTATTTGCCAAATTTTCAAGATATAGAGGAAATGGGGGGTGGGGGGTCTAAAATCTATCAGAATCCTGGATGAATTGCTGAGTGTGGATAAAAACTTGTTCGTTTTCCTGAACAGACATATTTAAATCTCCAAAAAGAAGAAGGTTCACAGATAGAGGATTGTATGCAGACAGTTTTCTGAAGAGTGTCGTTCTCTGTTCAGCATAAGTTACAGTCAAAAAATAAATGATAGTTGTCTTCACTTGGAGAGCCACAGTGGCACATCTGGTCATCAACTATATTGGCTCTGAATAAATGACCCTTCAGTATACTGGCATGATTTCTTAATCTAGTGTGTAATATATTGTTTTTTCGTTTCCCATAGAAATAAAAGGTAGGTACTTGGGGCAGTTCTTTATTACGTATCTCATTTTTAAAAATAGAAATAGAGACGCTATGTCTAATATTAAGCGACAGTTGGTTCCATAGTCTTATTGTAGAAGGAAAAAAGGATAGATTGGACGATTCTAGTCTATTATTTGGTAAGTCATAATTTTCTGCATTACGGAGATTGTGTCGAGAGTTATTTGCAACAGGATTAGGAAGTAGGGCATTAAGATAGTTGGGAGTAATATGATTATGTATCTTATAAAAAAGGAGAAGTTTTCGACGAGATCGTCTCTGAGCTAAAGGTTCCCAACCCGTTTCAATGTAAAGTGATTGTCTACTGGTATAGGAAGGTAGACCAGTGACAATGCGACCGGGTTCGAGTTGTAATTTTTCTAATCTATCTGCATCTGATAATGTGCAACCATCCCAGAGCTCGCAACAATATTCTAAGATTGGAAGGATGAAGGATCTATAAATTCTATTTAGCGTTTTTCGCGACAGAATGTATTTTAGTTTTCGAAGGGCACCTAGTTGTTTAGATACAGATTTACATATTTGTTCTATATGAGAACTCCACTTACCATTTGAGTCGATGTATACTCCAAGATGCTTATGACAACTGACAAATTCAATATTGACACCATTAAAACTTATATCGATTATATGATCCAATTCAGTATTAGAGAAAAGCAAAGCCTCTGTTTTTGAAGGATTAAATTTAACCAACCAATTATCAGCCCAAGATTGAATTTTTAACAGATCATTATTAATGTGTTGTTCAATCAGATGTGGGGATTTATCAGAGTACAAAAGAGATGTATCATCCGCAAAAAGTTTTGACAGACTGTCTAAATTATCGGTAATATCATTAATATAAATAATAAATAAGAGTGGACCAAGGACCGAGCCTTGAGGTACACCAGCATTAGTATATTTTACCGAAGATTTACTATTTCCAAAAAAATACTTGTTGTTTTCTATCTGACACATAATTAATCAACCAGGCTAACAATTTGCCTGATATACCATAACTCATTAGTTTCATTTCCAGACCCCTATGCCACACTCTGTCGAATGCCTTAGAGATGTCACAAAAAACTAGACAGGTAGGTCGTTTTTTTTCTAAATTTTCACATATATTGTGGTAAATTTCTATAAGCTGATGAACAGTAGAATGACCTGGTTGGAAAACCGACTGGTACTGATATATAAGAGAATTATCTAACAGATAGTTGTGCAAGTATTTAGCTACAACTCTTTCAAAAACTTTACCAATTGTACAAAGTAGTGCAATCGGTCTATAGTTTGAGGGACCTTGCTTATCTCCCTTTTTAAAGATTGGCATAACTAGTGCATGTTTCCATTGAGTGGGGAAAGATCCAGTTTCCAAAGAGACTCGAAAGATTAAAGACAAAGGGTAGGCAATAGTATTAGCCGTATTTTTAAGCATAATGTGACTTATGGTATCATTACCTACAGCTTTACCACTTTTTAATGTCTTAAGAATGTCAATAATATCATTAATGTTGAAAGGTATGTTTGTGATTCTGGAGTCTGTTCTCGGTTCTACAATAGGTACGTCTGTGTTACTATCGTCTATAGTTGATATGGAAACAAAATAGTCGTTTAATATATTTGCCTTTATGTCGTCGTCCATTTCTATATTTCCAGTCGCGCTCCTCAATGGTGGAATGGAGTTTGATATATCAGATGATTTAATTAATCTGCGAACAAGTTTCCAGAAATTGCGAGGATTAGCATTACTATGAGCATCTAAGATTCCATTTATGTCCGCATAAAATGTTTCTTTTTTAAGTTTTTTAATATTATTAACTCTATTACGTTGTTTTTTTTAATTATTAAGTTTATGAGGAGTACGACTGGATTTAAATTTTTGCAGTAACCTGTCTCTTATCCTAATCTCGCGTCTCAGTTCCGAGTCAAACCATGGTTTGTCATTGGGTCTAATTGTTACTAGCTTAAAGGGGATACATTCTCTGGCTATTTCTAAATATTTATTAGTAAAAATGTTACACATATCATCCGGGATCGGGCTCGTAGAAAACAGTTCATTCCAATCGGTTTCATCAAGCTTACTATTAAAAAGTGGATAATTAGCGTCATTATAACATAAAATCGTCCGTTTGTAATTCCTAGTAATATTTGTCCCTATAGTCAATTCAACACTAGTTGCTTGGTGGTCGGAAATATCACGGTCTATATCAAAAGTGTCAGCTAGAGTTTTGATACACGCGTAACGCGCAGCACGTGTACCGCAGGGGTGCCACGTGTGTCGGACTGCTACCAAGTTTTTGCCCAGGGTTCGACTGCCGCTTTCGCTTGCAGATTCCAAATACAAATGAATTTTCAAGTAATAGACAATATTTAGTAAACTGGTGAGAAAGAAAATAGACTCGTCATATAAAGTTCAACAATTTATTAACATGTGTAAAAACAGAGACTTGTGATATACAAGTCTCTGGTAAAAATAACAAAGTACCAAAATAATACCCGAGAGACACAGTGAGGAGTTTACGGTTATATACGTCTAGCCTAAAACATATGCCAACCATCGTTTAATCACAACTAACCATATAAATGAAATAAATGTAGTTTACCCCGAGTCTCAAGCACGTGGCATGTCCGGTCAGAATACAACATTTGCTAACCACCCGTCTTTTCTCCCGTATCTACTTACGAGGTTACCAACAACCATCCCTCGCTTAACCGGTATAGAAACAGCCCGAGAAGCGGAAATATTCACTAGCCACTCCGCGAGTGCTCTCAAAATGGAATAATCCCTTCAAGCAACAACCTGACTTCCGACATGACACAGGCACACGAGACTCAAATTAAACAAAGTTCTATACATCGAAAGTACATCAAAATACTACACGTGAAAATAAAAATACATGTACGATAGTGGCAAATAATATCCAGCAGACAAATTAATATGAAATTTAGGAAAGGATGGGCGACGGTTATCTAATTAATTTCGGCTGTGTGAAGTTAGCTCAACATACGACATACGACATACGACATTCAAAACTTCATATCTTGTGTCTTTACCAGCCAACGAGGTAACTTTTGAATGTTCAGCGGCTGAACATACGACATACGACATTCAGATTTTGAATGTTCAGCCGCTGAACATACGACATACGACATTCAAAACTTCATATCTTGTGTTTTTACCAGCCAACGAGGTAACTTTTGAATGTTCAGCGGCTGAACATACGACATACGACATTCAGATTTTGAATATTCAGCCACTGAGCATACGACATACGACATTCAAAACTTCATATCTTGTGTTTTTACCAGCCTACGAGGTAACTTTTGAATGTTCAGCGGCTGAACATACGACATTCAGATTTTGAATGTTCAGCCGCTGAACATACGACATACGACATTCAGATTTTGATTTTGAATGTTCAGCGGCTCGACATACGACATACGACATTCAAATTTTGAATGTTCAGCGGCTCAACATGCGACATACGACATTCAGATTTTGAATGTTCAGCCGCTGAACATACGACATACGACATTCAAAACTTCATATCTTGTGTCTTTACCAGCCAACGAGGTAACTTTTGAATGTTCAGCGGCTGAATATACGACATACGACATTCAGATTTTGAATGTTCAGCTGCTGAACATACGACATACGACATTCAAAACTTCATATCTTGTGTTTTTACCAGCCAACGAGGTAACTTTTGAATGTTCAGCGGCTGAACATACGACATACGACATTCAGATTTTGAATGTTCAGCCGCTGAACATACGACATACGACATTCAGATTTTGATTTTGAATGTTCAGCGGCTCGACATACGACATTCAAATTTTGAGCGGCTGAACATTCAAAATCTGAATGTCGTATGTCGTATGTTCAGCGGCTGAACATTCAAAATCTGAATGTCGTATGTCGTATGTTCAGCCGCTGAACATTCAAAAGTTACCTCGTTGGCTGGTAAAGACACAAGATATGAAGTTTTGAATGTCGTATGTCGTATGTTCAGCGGCTGAACATTCAAAATCTGAATGTCGTATGTCGTATGTTCAGCGGCTGAACATTCAAAATCTGAATGTCGTATGTCGTATGTTCAGCCGCTGAACATTCATAAGTTACCTCGTTGGCTGGTAAAGACACAAGATATGAAGTTTTGAATGTCGTATGTCGTATGTTCAGCGGCTGAACATTCAAAATCTGAATGTCGTATGTCGTATGTTCAGCCGCTGAACATTCAAAAGTTACCTCGTTGGCTGGTAAAGACACAAGATATGAAGTTTTGAATGTCGTATGTTCAGCGGCTGAACATTCAAAATCTGAATGTCGTATGTCGTATGTTGAGCCGCTGAACATTCAAAATTTGAATGTCGTATGTCGTATGTCGAGCCGCTGAACATTCAAAATCAAAATCTGAATGTCGTATGTCGTATGTTCAGCGGCTGAACATTCAAAATCTGAATGTCGTATGTCGTATGTTCAGCCGCTGAACATTCAAAAGTTACCTCGTTGGCTGGTAAAAACACAAGATATGAAGTTTTGAATGTCGTATGTCGTATGTTCAGCGGCTGAACATTCAAAATCTGAATGTCGTATGTCGTATGTTCAGCCGCTGAACATTCAAAAGTTACCTCGTTGGCTGGTAAAGACACAAGATATGAAGTTTTGAATGTCGTATGTCGTATGTTCAGCGGCTGAACATTCAAAATCTGAATGTCGTATGTCGTATGTTGAGCCGCTGAACATTCAAAATTTGAATGTCGTATGTCGTATGTCGAGCCGCTGAACATTCAAAATCAAAATCTGAATGTCGTATGTCGTATGTTCAGCGGCTGAACATTCAAAATCTGAATGTCGTATGTCGTATGTTCAGCCGCTGAACATTCAAAAGTTACCTCGTTGGCTGGTAAAAACACAAGATATGAAGTTTTGAATGTCGTATGTCGTATGTCGTATGTTGAGCTAACTTCACACAGCCATTAATTTCATTAAAAGTCAACACCACTTACCCTGCTGACACCTGGACGAAAATAGATTGACCCCACAGCAGCACGGGTATCTTACGTAACCGGATGTTACAATTTTCCGGAATGAGTCCAAAATAAACGAGCGGAACGCAACTGTGTTAGAGTGGGGGTACGTAATTTCGCACACTTTCGGTATGTATTTAAATACATTTCCATCAAATCAATTTCAAATCAAGAAAGAATACCTCACATTGTTAGATGTACAAATGCTTCGTAACATACAAGTGTGCAACCTGATATGCGCACACGTATCACTGCGCAAGGGAGCTGTTGTTAACTTGTGTTTATTGCTGGGTTTGAAGACGATCGGGAACGTAATTTCGCACACCCATCTAACTTCTTTAATTTTGTTGGTAAAAATAGTTTTCAGCCATTTTGTAGACAAACAACATCCTAAACTAAGATTAAGCCCAATGCCATGATTAAAAATATCTTTAAAAACAAAATAATGTAAAATTGGAAAGTGTCAATTTACCGCCATTTTTGCTTTAAATAATGACCGCTCCCTACGGAGGTAATGTAAACAAGGCGGTGAAAATGACGGGGTGTCTGCAGGTCAGCGCTGTTATTAGTTATACTTGGTGGATTTGTAATAAGTTTTGTTTATAATCTGATCAAATGATATTTTACTTAAATATTTGCAAATTCACATGCCAATCAACAATTGGGATTATTTTAAATAAAATATTTAATCATCCGGTATCCATTTTATCGGACGAGAGTCGTATCAGTTAAAATTTGTTTTCAAAACGAACTAAATCTGAAAATATGTACTTAAAACGGCAAATGTTCCACTAAAGGTTGGCATTAGTCAACAAGTAAACAAAAAAACACAGCCCTCGACCACTTGGAGGAAAAACGCAAAAAAATGTCAGGTGTGCGAATTTACGTACTGTGCGAAATTACGTACCCTGTTACACGCCCATCCTGTGACAGGTTTTCGCAACATAAGATGGTTGACACACAAGCCTATATGGATTTTTGCAAAACGGTACGGCCCTGTCAAGTGAAATTTATGGACGAGAGTGGGTTCAAAATAACCACCACTAACTCTAATTATGGTCATTCTAAAAAGGGTGTTGCATGTGTTGAAATAGGCAAATTTCACCCAGGTCGTAATTTAACTTTAAACCTAGTTGTAGGTTTGAATGGTGTTATATATTACAATTTCGTGGATGGACCTTCTAACATGAACACGTACTTGAACTTCTGGAATGAAGCAAGTTTATCTCAGGACCGACTTGGTCGATCGGCTTTTTTACCGGGCGATGTAGTAGTTGTGGATAATTGTGCAATACACCATAACAACGCAGAGATAGCCCTTTCACAGTTTTTCCAAATGCAGGATGTCGGCTATACATTCTTGCCTGTATATTCACCGGATCTAAATCCAGTTGAAAATTGTTTTGCGAAAATTAAATCTTTAATGACCCAAGAACGATTCCGGGAATTTGCGAGTGTGAACTTAAAACTCTCTATCATACGTGCCATAGAGGAAATCACTCCTACCGACATGAAAGGCTTTTACCGACACACTGGCTGTTTCAACGTTTGAACACTGAACAGGCTCCGCCCACATACTTCGCAGTATAGATTGACAGGTAAACGAGTTACAAATTGAACCAATCAGCATCGTTGAACGTCAGATTTTGAATGTTCAGCTGCTGAACATTCAAAAGTTACCTCGTTGGCTGGTAAAGACACAAGATATGAAGTTTTGAATGTCGTATGTCGTATGTTCAGCGGCTGAACATTCAAAATCTGAATGTCGTATGTCGTATGTTGAGCCGCTGAACATTCAAAATTTGAATGTCGTATGTCGTATGTCGAGCCGCTGAACATTCAAAATCAAAATCTGAATGTCGTATGTCGTATGTTCAGCGGCTGAACATTCAAAATCTGAATGTCGTATGTCGTATGTTCAGCCGCTGAACATTCAAAAGTTACCTCGTTGGCTGGTAAAAACACAAGATATGAAGTTTTGAATGCGTATGTCGTATGTTCAGCGGCTGAACATTCAAAATCTGAATGTCGTATGTCGTATGTTCAGCCGCTGAACATTCAAAAGTTACCTCGTTGGCTGGTAAAGACACAAGATATGAAGTTTTGAATGTCGTATGTCGTATGTCGTATGTTCAGCGGCTGAACATTCAAAATCTGAATGTCGTATGTCGTATGTTGAGCCGCTGAACATTCAAAATTTGAATGTCGTATGTCGAGCCGCTGAACATTCAAAATCAAAATCTGAATGTCATATGTTCAGCGGCTGAACATTCAAAATCTGAATGTCGTATGTCGTATGTTCAGCCGCTGAACATTCAAAAGTTACCTCGTTGGCTGGTAAAAACACAAGATATGAAGTTTTGAATGTCGTATGTCGTATGACGTATGTTGAGCTAACTTCACACAGCCATTAATTTCACAGATTAAAAGTCAACACCACTTACCCTGCTGACACCTGGACGAAAAGTGATTGACCCCACAGCAGCACGGGTATCTTACGTAACCGGATGTTACAATTTTCCGGAATGAGTCCAAAAATAAACGAGCGGAACGCAACTGTGTTACACACGTGTCTGAGAGAAATATCGGGTCAAGAAGTGTATTGCACGTGCGACTGATTCTTGTTGGTCTGTCTATTACATTACTGAAGTGGAAGTGGTTCATTATGTCCATAAGTGGATGATTATTATCTACAGAAAGAAGGTTGACATTTATATCGCCAACTATTACAACATGTGAAGTTTCATCAATGGCTGTTTCTACGGAGAGACGAAAAAAATTCCAGAATGTTTGTGTACAATTAGGGGGCCTATATATAGTACATAACAGATATTTTTTGTTTGGAAACTGGATCTCTGTCCATACAACTTCGCCTACATGGAATTCTAAGTCAGGACGACGACGTGTGCATAGGAGACTGGAAGTGAAAACACAAATCTACGATATAGGTTGTAGCCCTCTAGGAGGATATCGTCGTCTGCTATCGTTAAATCAAGGTGAGTCTCTGTGATACAGACAATATCAAAATCAGATGTTATATTTTCTAGATATGACAATTTGTTCCTCACACTACGAATATTTAAATGAAAAATAGAAATATCTTTAGAATGGCTCTTAGGGCCTGGATTTGGGTGAACTTCATTACAGCATAAAAGAAGTAATTGTATCACTAGGAAAAAGCTCGAGTTATCGATAAGACAAGATAAAATCAGATGAACGACGTAACCTAGGTTGAATACAATATACTTTGTACATGCCATCAACCTGTTTAATAATTTTAGGAGGTTAAAATAAAAAAAATGAACTGTTTCCGTGAAAGGGCACCGTGCGTGCATAGGTAAAAACATCCGATCGCCGCTCTATAAGACACTAAATCGTTACCCATTGTCATCGAATACAAACATTATAATCGAGCGACGACCAGGTCTGTAAAATACACATGTGAACACTAACACGGACACACTCTCAGCAATCCGGGAACTAAAGAGGTCATAGGGGTCAGGGGAGAACAACAGTGGAACATTCCAAGTATAGGTATGAGAAGTTAGAAGGAAGACTAGAAGTAGAGAGGAAGAATTTAGCATAGAGAAGGAGATGATAGGGACAATAAAGATCATTAGAGAGTAGATATGATAAGAATGTTTTGAAATGTTGAAATTTGAACGGGTTTGTAGATAATAAGACTTATAGGGCTAAAAAGGATATTATTAAGTTGAATAACACCATGATTATATCAATATTACAAAGTTTTCTTACATGTCATCAATTCTATATTTAAACTCTTACATACACACCAGTATTCGTAGTTCACATATGTACATGTAGGCAATTCTAATATTCAGTATATAATGCTATGTAATATATTATACTATTTACACAAGGAACTTTAACAAAATCTGTCATGGACACATAGGTGAATACATATTAGTATACCATATAACACTGTTTATAATTACGTAATTGTATAGTTGTCGTGTATATATAGATTTAACACGATAATGATTAGTCTGTATGTGAACATTTTGGAACAGACGTTGAGTTTAATATAAAGATCGAGATTATGAGCTAAGATGATTATATAACAAGTACTTTTCGTACACTATAACTATAACTATTTTTGCATCAGAATTTAGCAATAGTGTGAATTCCCATGTGTCCATGTCGTATTGTAATCAATCAATACTTATATCTACATCATAGCTTTGGTGCATAATGGAAACATTTCCCATTATGTTTGACATCTAAGAATGAAGTAAATAATAACTTACTGATTAATGACTTGTTCATTAACAAAAATAAACAAATGTTGAATACTTGGCTATAGTAGTGAGTACGTAGATGTTTACTTTATTAGGGAAAATAAAGCACCTTATGTTGATAATGTAGCGGATGATATATGTATCTAGTATGACCAATATTTGGCATGTACAGGTCTACATGAGAAATCAGACACCTACTTTATATGTACCGATACATGAGCATACACATACATGAAAGTTCCATATATGGAAAGGAATGGCTATATATTTAATCTATGTATGTAAATACGTTGCTGGACTTGTTATTTATTGTAATTTTATATAGGTTATCATTTACCTTACTTGTAGGTAATCGCTGGGCGCTCTTAGCCATACACATTATATACACTTTGTATGGAACTTATCAATGTACAATACATGTCACAAATACTTTCATAAGTCTTATAAAAGTATATAAAACACATCGTGATATACAACAAGCTATAATGCACAAATATGTTTCCCAATTTACACAAATTGAAGCCAACCTTGCATGTAGACTTGTTTGAAAAAAATTAGAATATATCTATGTTAATGGTTTCATAATTGGTGATATTCATATTTTGGTGATATGGATATAATCGGTATTTTAACAGCCGATGAAGAACGATATCCATTTTTGGAATATAAGCATCTTACATGCACAGGTAAGAGTTCAATTTGCGATCAATTTAGTGTGTAGTTTGAAGAACTATTCGCAAGAGATTAAATTTCTCTATATTTGCGGTCATAAAATATAGCGCGAAAATAAATACTCGGCAAATATTAATACGACTGTATCTGTATAAAATCACTGAATGAAAGTTAATTTTCGCGAACTTGTTCCGCCGAGGACAACCACGAAATATACAGTATATATATGGACAGTATCGTTAGTAGTCTCAACCTATATATATTTCTAGACAGGTATCTTGACGCAGTGGATTACGTACACGTCCATCTCCAAGACGACCGCAGTTCGGTTACCTACTCAAAAAGGCACATTTTCTTCTCCAGGGCATTACAGTTTCATAATTCATGTCTTACAATCTAGTGTGTATTTAAAACAAGAAAAAAAAGTGCTGAACAGAAGTTGTAGAATTTGTTATTATGAAATATTTTCTTCAAGTTGGTAATTAAGAATGTGAATAGACTTTGGAATGTCACGACCAGTTTATGTTTCAGTGAATGGACTAAAATCACCACATTTGGCTACTAGGCTCCTGATATAAGGCCCAGCAATGTTTAATAAAACTCTGTTAAAATGAGGACTATTTACTGATAGATCTTACATGTGAGAGAAGCCTAACTTACTTCCAACTGTATAAAATCAACAATATCTTAATATCACAAAGTGACATCACTGCACGTTTTTGTTATATAGATTATTCATGATAAAGGGAATGTCAACTCTTATATTACTGATATGATTGAAACTGATCGCTTTATACAAAACGTGTATACATGACAGCCCTGCATTAATCCCGATATTTTCAACACGAGTTTATGTGCGTATTAACGGTTGTGACACGTGCTCTTTTGTATTCTGTCCATATATTATAACGTTTAATTAAATAAATATTCTTTGTTCTGATATAAAACGTGTGGTTTCATATATTGCTTTCCCCAACTATTTTATCGGGCAAGCGTATAAGTTTACAACCAATTGTGTCCGTACGTAGAAACACGGTTAAGTCGAACTACCGGATAAGTCGAATATTTTACGTGGTCCAATGATCTACGACTAATCCGTGTTTTACTGCAAGTACTTGATATATATATATCTTCGTGGTTTGATAGGTCATCTGTTTTCCGTCGTCCTTAACGTCTTTTCAAAGCTCCCTATATTGATTCCAGTAAAACGATAAATCGATCTCGTATGTCTTAAAGCAAATCAAAATAATGAATGAGGTTCCAAACCTCAGAGGCCTGAGGGGCATGGCCGAAAATGGTAAACTTTTTTTTTTTTTTTTTTTTTTTATCAGTTCTGCTTTTATTCCAAATCAAACCATAAGTGTCAGTTGATGTGACATAATAAAAACATCCAAATATCAATCTACCTCAGTGATAGAAAAACATCCAAGCGTAACGCTAGGTCACCTGTACAATTTTCAAGTGAAAACAGGAAATGTCCTATGTCTAGAGATAGAACACTAAAGAGTTCCTTGATCACCAAAAACAAAACAAAATGGTGATATCGTCGAGGGAAATATATAGCGATTCGCAACGTTTGTATTTTAACAAACGTGGCGGATTGCGGTATGCGAGGGTGGCGAACTTAACGAGGGAATTATATAGGATGGAAATTAGTTCCAGAGGTTTAGGTGGCGGTATGCAAGGGTGCGGTAGATTCGGGTGGCGAAAGGTCGAGGGTAGACTGTATATACAAAGGTCGAGGGTAGACTGTATATACAAAGGTCGAGGGTAGACTGTATAAACAAAGCCAATCAAAGCCATACAATGGACATGTCCATGTGTGACATACGAAGCTGTTAACACGTTGAATGTTTGTTTTATTATTTAATGCTAAAATATTTAACTCGGTAAAATACTGCCTTAAACGCGATAGATTAATCTCGTTTTTGACATGAACGCCCTTCAGAGATAAGAGTTTGGATTTCAATTTCCTAATTGATATATTTTTTTATAGATAACACCATCCCTTTTCCCCTTTATTTGCACGGCGGGTGTCGTCGACCAATCAGAAGGCGCTTGCCTTTTCAGAATACCAATTTTTCAAGGTTTCACATGCAAATATTTCCTTTCGTTCGAATTTTGTCCTCCTATTGTTGATTTTGAACTAAACTTACTTTTTCGTTATTGGTGGCATTTTTCTCTGTTGCTCTTTATGGGAATAATAAGATTATCATATGACGACAGTAGTAAATGATTCGTTCTCTACATTGTATTATTGACAAAATCGTTGTTCAATACAACCCCCAACCCCCTCCCACCCACCCACACATGCCCTCACACTCTCTGTTAGAAATCAAATCCCCTACATAGAACGCTTTATATATATGTATTGTTACACTCTACATGATCTTGATAGCCGGAAGATATGTAGTAGGTAGCGAGATATCTATTGCCAAAACAGGTTTCTGTACTATTATTATTATTATCATCTTTATTTCCTTCCTATGAACACACGATGTTTTTGTCAATGATCTCGTAAAGCGGTAAAAACACATCCTTAGCCGGTTACTCCTGTTTTCTACCTAAATCGCATATGCAAAGCAATAGATATAATAATGACAAATTTTGCGCCCACTTGAATCATTAAAATATGTTAAAGAATAGCAGACACCTTATTGCAGAAAAGCAGGATAGGTAAACATGATAGATAGTGCGTTTGTGAGAAAGGTGGCGGTGTGACGTTCATGTAGTGGTTATTATTCGAGTTTAAAGAGTAAAAAACATAAATTTCATGCAATTTTTCCATGTTGCGGGCTCTATCGACATGCCGTAAAATAAGAAAGACCTCATAGCATCACATGCCACCAAAGAATGCTGCATCGATTCTGTATTTCAATCTTTATTTTCACAGTTTGATAAAAAAAAATAATAATTTGCGAAAAAAACAGTTGACGTCTTATTTTCCCTACATTTTATTCCTGGCAGAAGGCTCGAAGTTAGGTTATCTGAATATAGCCATAATGATTGCATTAATTTATGTCACAAAAAGAAAACAAAACTCTGTGGCTTTTATCAAATCTTACGATCGTGGCCACGCGACGGATATGTATTTGACCGGGAGCTATCACTATCATGCATAATATTCTTAAAAGCTGCTAGTTCTACTTTACAATCAGCATTTTATTGTCATTTAATGATTAAATAATTGCTCAAGATTCGCTGCCCGAACAATCGGACAACAAATTATATGGTGAAATTGCATTCAGATGCCTTATTTGTTTTTTTTTTAATTGTTTACCTCGGCTGGTTCTGCGCACGACTCCATGCTCGGTTTATAATTTCGAAGGAATCTGAGAAGGTTAAGTAACGAGCCTACCTTAATACTGGGGCAATAAAGATGGAATGCTATGTAACAAAATACGTACATTGTATGTGATATTGTACCTGCTGCCCACCCTTTGTGAATTATTAGGAATGTGCGAAGGTGTCTACTCTGTTGTAATCAATCTGGTTCTACATACCCAGGACAGAAACAATCCGATGACAGTAACAGTCATCGCTGTGATGCATGTGGTGTGCGTTTTGTTTTGTGTTTTTAAAGCCATATCAAAAGTTAAAGTCAATTAAGGATTGCCTTCCTTGTGTACGAGATGCATGCATTTGGCATTGTGTGTGTGTGTTTTTTGGGAAGTTGTGGTAGTTTCGTTATTTTGTCCCCTGGTGATAGCACGGAAATGCTGCCGTGATTATAGTACTACCTGTTCATTGAAGCATACTGTCGAAGACACACAACAGACATCCAACCAGTCCACATTGTGAACCAATCGCCCCAATCCCAAAATACAGGACTAAAACCACATTATCGAACAAGAATATGATATACCCTTAGATATCGACAAAAAGTCGTGGCTTATTTTCTTTCTTTGTTAAGGAACTCCATGGCTTAATTTCGAACCAGGCCTATTTTCAAGGCCGTCTAAAATGAGGTCATTTGTCTCATTAGTTGCATAAGGCTTACTTTCGTGGCGTCTTACTTCTGCAACTTTTCATCAGTGAAACATCCATTAATGAATAACATTTCCCTTAAAGCTGACAGTGCAAGTTAAAAAGCATCTAATTGAGATTTTAAAAAAATAACACATGTACAGATATCCAAAAATCGTTTCCGAGACATTCCCCAGTTATGGTAGTGTCGTATCTAAGGACGGGCAGACATTTTTCTTTTTTGTTATGCGTGGAAAGAACGTGCTTCGTCACACTAGCATTCACTCTAACATCAGGTGTTCACGGTGGCACACCTGTATCACCTACACTACATCTGTACATCACGTGACCTACAACTGTATTCGCGAACGACACCAAACAGACGAAGCACTTACCTGTAACCTGAGCAGAAAGATGGTCAGTGTCTCTCAGTTTATCTATCAAATCTTGTTCAAAATAAAATCTCCAAATAAATGTTGAAAATGCATAACGAATTAATCCGAAATACTCTATCCATTTTCTCACGTGTTTTTCGTGGGTGCAGTCATTTCGATAACAAGTAAACAGTCCGAGGAGTTCCAATTTTTACTCGCGTCTACACTAGCACTCGGAACTCCTCGGATGTATTCATATTGTCTACACTACACTACACTAGGGCTGTTGTAGTGCAGTAGTGCAGTTTTATCACGCTTTAATTGCGTTATGACACGTGCACAAATGATACGAAGACACGGAAAATATATCGATGGAAACTATGGATATAACACTGTAACAGTTGTAAAGACTCAGGTAGGAGTTTACTCATATATACTCTGTTTATAATTTTATTAGGTGCATGTTTTTGTTGAGGCCCAAATTTATTGTATTGTCAAAATTTTCTTTTCTTTCTTTTATTGTAAAATAAAATATATATTTATATATATAATTACCTCTTCAAATTCCATATCCAAGTTCTACAATTGCGTACAATGAAAACAAAAACCCGTTGGCGTGTGTATTGAGAACGTATACTATATAATAATGGAGAGATGTGTCGCTTTGCGCATGTATCGATAGACTGATACTTGTCTCAATGAACGCACGCGCCTTTATAGCGGTTCGTATCCATGCATAACGAAAAAGAAAAATGTCTGCCCGTCCTTAGATACGACACTACCATAACTGGGGGATGTCTCGAAAACGATTTTCGGAAATCTGTACATGTGTTATTTTTTTTTAATCTCAATTGGATGCTTTTTAACTTGCACTGTCAGCTTTAACTAATAATTAGTTAAATCGTCAGCACTAATCTTGATTACTCAGAATCATTTATGACATTTACCTTTTTCGTCATCTAGAACTGGACTAGTTCTACCGGTGGAAAATTAACTTTGTTTGTTGGTTATAAACAGATGAACAATGCCAAGATCTTGTGTATCGATATTTCAATGGCATACATAGCTAACATTGAGCCCGTGATCACTATGTGATGTTCTTATAATTCATTCCTAGACACAGCCAAGCATGGCGAGATATTAGTGTAAATATACCAAAAATGACCTGTCATCGTGACATTTTTTTATTTATTTTTTTTATGTTCAAGAAATTTTTTTGCCACAGAACATTTAACAATTTGGACTGCTGCCAGGGTTGAGGCCCTGGATTCAGTATCCTGACAAATGTGTCCTCATGCTTGATTGCATCTCGCACATTGATTTCGCATATACATGCATACATACACCGTATGATATTTCGATACTTCAAATATGATCACCAGTTGTGAGTCAGTCTTGTTATGGTTTAGCGTGGAAATCCACACTTACCATTACTGACCCACAACCTGTAATCGCACTTGATTGACCCATACCATACCACACATACATAATTACATGAATACCACACATACATACCATACATGTATATACATACAGTTCATGATAGTTTGATAGTTCAATCATGATCACCAGCTGTGAGCCAGTCGTGTTATGGTCTAGCGTGGAAATCCACACTTACCATGACTGACTCACAACTTGTAATCGCACTTGATTGACCCATATCTTAAACTTAATTTTTAAAAAGCAACAAAATTGAAAAAAAAGAAAAAGAAAAAAAACCCACTCTTTCCAAGACCCAAATAAGGTAGACTCAAATACTCTTCATATATGGAGGGTCTTAAGGTGCTTTACCAAATTGTGATGAGCGGGGCCAAAAAGGGTCAAATTAACTGAAATTTCAAAAATCTTCTTCTCAATGCCGAAGCAAAGTAAAATACTCTTCATAGATGAAAGAGTTTTAAATTGGTTTACCAAAATAACAGAAATGACAAAACTTAAGTGACTGTTAAGGCCCATTGGCCGTTTGTATATCTAATAATTACAACACTACAGACCGTGACGGTACCATATAATGGATGTAACTAGTTTATCACCTCGTGGATAAGCAGGGTCATTTTGAGGCGGCCTATCTTTGTAGTATGTAGTGACTACTTCATTGAACAACATACGGGAGGCCCCGTCGTATGCCATCCAGGGCAATCAGGGTAAAAGTGCCTTGCCCAGACCGCCCGTTTTCTCAGGGTCTCATATTAGAATGCTAGTTCTATATTTACATGTACCGAATAGAGACGTGTTTTGATGGGGTTCCCTCATTTACATTGTATCTGGCCTTGTTGGAAAGATCTCGGTCGTCTTTAAACGTCCGTCCTTGCTGGTGCCATGATCTTCATGTTCCCCATGTATGGTGGTAGAAATTAGAATATATACTGTAAACGTACATATTTTAACGATATCATTTCAGTTCTTTTCGCTTTATATATGTATATAATTTATGCATTATAATTGTGCTAGAATACCCCAAAATAAATATATTTTCAGTAAGACATGATTGATCGTATATCAAATGTAAATGTCTCGTTGATTCCTTTCACAGCAATACCGCATATTATTTAGCAAAAGAACTAACGGTAAATAGTTTGGATCCCTTTGATGTCCCACACAGCTCGGCGACTCTCAAAAGGCAAACGTTTCTGATTGGTTGACCAATCAGTGAAACACTACAAGTTCCAATACAAACGTTCGATTGACGTACAATGGACTTGCAGTTTTGCAAGTAGGCGGGGCTAAAATAGTCGGTCAAAATGTCCGAATCATTTTTTTTAATTGATTTTTTATGCAAGCACCTAGATTTTTTTACATGTAGTTTTAAAATGGTGTTTTCATCAAGTGTTCAACATATCACAATCACATTTTAAGTAGCGAGTAGCTTAAAAGTACGCGTTGATTTGCAGAATTTAAAAAAAGAATACGAGGGAAAGAGTGTTAGATAGGCTTTTATAACCATATAAAATAATTAAATATTCTTTTATTAGATAAGCCTACCCAATAAGTTAAAAATCTTACATCACAGAACTAAACATGATAAATATAAAACAAATTGAGTAATGACACTTGCTTGTATGGTATTTTGGCCAAAAACTTGGATAGTTTATTAGAACTATTTTAAATATAACCTGTTTTTGTTACTATTTAAAAAAAAAATTGTGAGAATGAAGAAAACGTTTCGGAATATCAAAATATGTATCTCAGAAACAATAGCTACAATAATAAGTTTACTTTGTATTGTTCATTAACTGCGTTGAACTTGAGGTCCAATTGAAACATACTGGTGGATGTCAGCCAATGATATTTCACGCAATGCTTCGGAGATGATGGTCATTACTATTTAGTTATTGGCATATTGCCGTGAAAAATCACATTACTGTTGATTTTATTATTATTCTAGATTTCATTAAAAAAATCATCATGTTAATTGTAGAAAAACTTCTACAATAAACTGCATTGAAGTATATCCCGATCCACGGTTCAGAACAGAAATTAGGGACGGGCACAGCAACCCTCCGTCATAACGACATCAAAGAAACATGTGTATTGCACGTGATACCAGGAACATGTATACGTCGCTGATTTATCCGACCTCACATTCCCTGTTGAAAGAAAACGTTGTTGTAGCATCTTGATCATGATTTAAAAAAAAATCTTGTTTCGATCGGCGTAAGAGATATCCTCGACTATAACCTACAGTAGCATTGTAAGTGAAGAATCGAGGATTTGCATTCCATTATAAATATAAAATAAAGTTGCCAAACGTTACACGCAAGACAAATTAAAGTGAAAAAAGGTTATCTGTGATATCGTGTGTAAGGTTTACATTTTGTAAGATGGGTAGGACTTCGCGTATTTAAAAAAAACCTGTAGGAGAACACAAGTAGAACACAAGTACTAAAAGTTTTCCTATGGCTCACTCTAGGATAATAGTCGTGTCTATAATGATATTTACCGAGAAAATAAATCACCATATAATTCTTAATTTACGAACAAAAAATCATCCCAGTTGACTTATATCCAGTACCTATATTGGACCTTACCGTCGTTATTACTAACTAGACCCTATGTATCACGGAAAAAGCGTATTGTGATCGTTACCCCGCGAGTATCAATGATGATACCACTTCATATTTGTACCTCTATACCAGAAAGAGTCATGGTTTGATTAAAGAAGAACACGAATCTTAGTCATAGACGTTGTGTAAATTATTTTAATTGCCTATCGACTGTGCTGTTACGTGTTGGTTTGGCGTCGATATTTGTACACGTATTCTTGACCGTCGATGTGAAGCAATATTCAATTCAGTATGTTCTTTTTAATTTCATCCAAAATGGGGCAACACTGAATACAATACAACCAAATACAAATAGAGTGACCAACAGACAGGTAACTGACATGAGATTACATATACATGAACATATGGGGTTTACATTTTTAATTACATGTATGATGCCCGATATATATACACGGTTTGTGACTTCACTAAAATTTGACAGTGCTTCAAAAATATCGTTACAAGACCCTGAACAGGAACTAATGCATGATGAAACAAATCGCCTTACGCCAAAACCGTCAGGTGGAAGAATTCGATGTGATACGTGTGTAACACTGACGAGTCCTTTGTAGTCGACTCCGATGGGTAGGATGTTGCGATTCGTTAATCTCTGCAATTTAACGTGATTTAAGAAACTTTTCCTAATGGACCGATGAATCGGGAAACTTGAATGCACTTGAATGTAAATAACCGAAATGTTAAAAGTGTTTTTTTTTTAACTTTTGGGTTAAACTGTCAAATTCATGATGATTGGTCCTTTATGTAAAAAGACAAAATCCGGTTAAATGCCAAAGAATTTCAAACTCGGACCTGATTGACAATGCCAAAGTGGGTGTTTCATCGATGAATTTCTCGGGAAACCCCGCCTACTCGAAACACTACACCGATATCGTACGCCAATCGGAAGTTTGTATTCGAACTGGCGATGTACACTGATTGGTCAACCAATCAGAAACGTTTTGCCTGCTGAGAGTCGCCGAGTTGTGTGGGACATCAAAGGGATCCAAACTATTTACCGTTAGTTCTTTTGCTAAATGATATGCGGTATTGCTGTATTTTTTCTTGATCATTTAATGTTTTGTGGAATTATCAAGAGTCTTTATCGAAACATACTCTGTTATCACTTTACGATTTCCCCGTAAACCAGACCCGCAATAAGGTTTTCCTGTTGTAATTTAAAGGCATTCGTATTTTAGTTTCATATTGTGCATTCGTAATTTCGATTGGGAAATGTAGTTTGATTCCAGGGATTTCTACATTTTTCTCAAATTTCTAACATGCGATTTTCATAAGCAAGATATACATTTTGCTTATATGAATAAATTATGGAAATGCTTCGTTGAAAAAATACCTCAAAATCGATTAAAGAGGTAAAACAAAATATCAGTTGAAATAACAGAGAATATCGATATGATAACTAAACAGTAATAAAACATAAAATCGATGAAACGTGTGAACAAGATATGCAGATTTGCATTGAGAAGTAAATAATGCAAGGTGCAAAGAGAATATAATATTAATATGATAACAATATGATCTGTAATAGTGGCCGCCATCTGCTTCAATGATGACGCTCGCCAAGTCCGTCAAGGCCAATCCAGTTAACATCACTAATGGCGGCGACAATGACACCACTAGGCATTATATATACATGTATATTAGGTATCAAATTACACGTCTTAAATCATATTAAAAATGGAAATGCTTCCAGTCATCCCTCGTACGGAACAACACCGGTGAAGACCACGACTCTGTAGTAGATGGTTCGATGACTCCTGCGTCTAGCATCTTTTGAAGATGAGCATCATCCTCTTCGATCCAGTGACCCAGACTTTTCTGATACGAACAATGTTGAATTAGCATTTTTAAATAAGTGTGGTATAAAATCCAAAATTAATTTACCAGAATTTGTTTTATTGATAAAGTCGTATGCTATTTTGGTAATGGTTGAAAATAAGACAGATGATTTAGATATACTGCAAGTCCCACCTGATTATATGTATTTTGCAAAACATCGTGTAGAATAAATGTAGAAAAAAACAAAAACAAAACCTTGGGTATAATCATTGTATCTAAAAAGAATTTGAAACCATTTCTACATTTTTATAATACGAATTCCGAGTTTGTCCAATGGATAAAATTGACAAAAACTGTTATTTGCCTCGAGCATGATCTTATATTAGGATATGCATATGTTCAATCTGATAACTCAAAATATTCGTCCCCAAATGCATTTGATGAAATTGAGAATGAAATGAGTGGCAGTAATTGGAAATTTGAATTCAAAAACCAAAAAATACCGTATTTCATTGAGCCTGATGATAATATCATAAACATATTAGATATTGATAAAAATGACGAGGTTTTTAACTATATGTATGATTTTGATATATTGGAAAAAAATTGGTATTCCTTTAATGAGGGCAAGTCAATGCAAACGTAGAGTAAATGAGTATGGCTATAAATTACTTAATTTGTGGAAACAAAATAGCATGTACATTGTGAATGTTAGAGTTGGAAAAGACAAATAAAACATTTCATATTTTGATATTGCTGATTTTAATCCCTTATTTTCTGATGTGCATTGTACACTTAAATTTCGTTTGAATAGCAAGAGTAATATGCATTCCTTGCATGAAGTGGATAATTCTAACATTTTTATCGGTATTGATCACGTTAAATGGAGAGCAGATCAACAGCAATCTTTTTATCAATATATACGAGAGGATGAAGTGGACTTTTAAGGTCACTTGGTGAAATGTTAGAATCTTTAGTCGTAAGAAAGTATAGCACTATCACATACATAAATGATGTTGTAAATAATCCAAGTGATATTTTTTAAAACATCAGCGAAGATGGTTTACAAATGATTGTCATAAAAAGACAAAATAATTTCACGTAGTATAACGTAAATATGATAACTGTAAATCCGTGCCAAATAAAATAGCGGTTAAAAATTGTAAGTAAATCATATACATGTAGGAGTATATACAGTATATGAATTATCAAGAAAGGAAACAGAATGAAATAAGAACAGCCAGGAAAGACAAAAAAAAAATCTGGAAAATATTAAATTGAATTGAGGGATCTCCGAAAAAAGACATTGATAAAATTAAACTCCACGATTTATATTACTATTTTAAAGGTCTCAACAACGGAGATAACGCTGAAGACAGTTTTGCTATTGATGATTTAAATGATGGAAATGATGATATTCGAATTCTAAAGGATGAAATTACTTTCAATGGAATAAAACAATTTATTGAAGGATTGAATAATGAATATATGATAGCAACTCTAGATTTATTCATTCAAGTATATCATAAATTATTTAATTTGTACTGCATGTATCCCAGAGTCATGGAAAATATGCGTAATGAACTACACCTTGTATAAAATAAAAGGGATCAGGTGATGAGTATTATTGTGTAATCATGAAAAATATGCCAAATTAGAAATCTATACATACCAAATTGTACACGCCAAAATCTGAAAAAATGACAGATTTAGTATCTCTAAGTAATGTTCGTGTGCTCTCAAATGTTCAAGTTTGTTGAAAGGCTTGAGAAAAATATAAAGAGTGTATAAAATTTGCTGTTTATGTTTGACCTCTTGTTACAAACATGTGTGCTTGAGTGATCAATAAAAATATGATTTCTGAAATCTGCGAAACATGCTGGTGTTCGACGAAACCTCTGCTTGATGGGTTTTGCAATGGCAGTAAAATTGCCCAAGTCAAAGTCATGGGATGCAAATACATCACGAAACTCGATCATCAAATGTTTGAACTTAGTTACTTAATCGGGGGAGAACACATCTTCAACATTTTCAGAAGTGGTTCCAAATAGTCTGGTAATGTATTTGCGTGTCCTGCATGTTCTCCAGGTTCTTGTTCAGAAACACAGCTCAGCGATATTGTGTAATCTTCCAAGTCCACATCAATTGCTTGTGCTGCATGTGCTATTGCAAGTTTTCTCTTTAGCACTAAATAGTTAGCTGAGACATTGATACAGCAAACTTTTGAAGACGCTCCATTGACATGAACTTATCTTTGAATACCCAAACCGAAGTCACCCTTAATAAATTACACTATTTGGCGGTACAAACGCCAAATTCGTGAAATACACGTGTACAGGCATGTTGTTGTTCATAAGAATAACTTCTCCTGTTCTTTAAACATAGTACCAGGTTCTGAAGTTAGATCTACACGCGCTGGGGTTAGCAACAGAAATCACATACTACACTGAAGAAGATCAACCCACAATAAAGTTCAAGTGTTTTATAATCTGTTCCAACACCTGTCGTCCTCTTCAACACAACTAGCCTCAATTTTAGAAGACTTGTATGTCACACTCTTCATGTCAGACTTCCCGAGGTCCGTCGTACAGTTGTTCCAATTTCCAGCTGTAAACAGTTTTCACCACTTTACCCGTCGGACCTCTGGTCCATTTATGTTTTATCTATGGTTCACTATGCATGAAACCCAATGAACTGTGCAAAGTGATATGTTGTGTTGTTCATTAGGTCACCTGAGACAAAGTCTCAAGTGACCTATTCTAATCGCCTTTTGTCCGTTGTCGTGCGTCGTGCGTCGTGCGTCCGTAAACAATTTACATTTTCGACTTCTTCTCCAAAACACCTAAACCAAATTCAATGAAATTTGACAGGAAGCTTCTTTGGCTAAGGGTCAACCACAATTGTGAATTATATTATATTATTGGCTAAAACTTAAAAAATCTTCGTCTATACTCTCAGATATGGTGGAGAATCAAACATTCTTCATAGATGGAAGGGTCTTAAAGTGCTTTACTAAAATTACGAATTTCATTCCCCTGGGATCTCACGTTTGCCCCTGGGGAGGGGGTAAACTTTACTATAGTTTATATTGGGAACTCACATTTTGAATATAATTTGTTGGATTTGTAATATAATTCATTCTTATTTGGAAACATTATCAGCATGAGATGACAGTTTGATGGCATGCACATGTTGGCCCTGACTGACAACCCAGGGGCTGATTGGCGGGGCTAAAAAGGGTCAAATTGACTGAATTTTCGAAAATCTTCTTCTCTACTCTCAGATATGTTGGAATAAATACTCTTCATAGACGGAAGCGTCTTACGGTGCTTTACCAGAATTGTGAATTTCATGACCCTGGGGTCTCACGTTTGCCCATGGGGAGGGGGTTAACTTTACTATAGTTTATATAGGGAAATCACATTTTTGACTATAATTTGTTTGATTTCTATTGGAATTCATTGTAACTTGATTAACATTATCAGCCTGTGATGGCAGTTTGATGGTATACACATGTTGGCCCTGACTGACCCCCAGGTGCTGGTGGGCGGGGCTAAAAACAGTCAAATTGACTGAAATTTCAAAAATCTTCTTCTGAAGACCAAATTAAGGTATAATCAAATACTCTTTATAGATGGAAGGGTCTTAAGGTGCTTTACTTTACGAATTTCTTTCTCCTGGGGTCTCACGTTTGCCCCTCGGGAGGGGGTAAATCTTACTATAACTTATATAGGGAAATCACATTTTTGACTATGATTTGTTGGAATCTTTTGGAATTCATTCTAATTTGGTTAACATTACCAGCTTGGGTAGGCAGTTTGATGGTATGCACATGTTGGCCCTGACTGACCCCTTGGGGCTGATGGGCGGGGCTTAAAAGGGTCAAATTGACTGAAATTTCAAAAATCTTCTTCTCAAGACCCAAATACATGTAAGGTAGAATAAAATACTCTTCAAAGGTGGAAGGAACTTATGGTACTTTACTAAATTGATGAATTTGATGACCCTTGGGTCACAAGTTTGCCCCTTGGAAGGGGGTAAATTTTACTATAGTTTATATAGGGAAATCACATTTTTGACTATGATTTGTTTGATTTCTATTGGAATTCATTCTAACTTTTTAACATTATCAGCATTGGATGACAGCTTAATGGTATACATATGTTGGCCCTGACTGACCCCTAGGGGCTGATCGGCGGGGACAAAAAGGGTCAATTAAATCAACTGAAATATTTCAAATCCCAGGTGACCGTTAAGGCCCGTGGGCCTTTTGTCTTTATTTAGGACTCGAATACTACAGTAAATCTGTAAAATCAAGTTATTATATGTCTGCCGGTAGCCCCTCAAAGTGTCGACAATCAGTACTGATGTACTGCAAATTTGTAAAACAGGCAGGGGATATGAATGACCACAAAACTTACTATCGGAGTATGCCTCAGCAACAATACATGTTCTTTCAAGTCCCTTAGATTAAAAAAATATGTCACCCTTCAATTGTCTGAAGGCACAATTACCTTACCTTCTCTATAACATTTCAATTCTATTGTATCATTGATTCCTGCAGACACTTTAATTATTGGTATCTTATCTAGTACAAAGAAGTGTCAATACAGAAGATTTAAGATCATGGGTTCTTGTCCCACGTTTTAGTATGTACAGTGTAATGAATTTCTAGATGAGATTGCTGGGAGTATTTGTCAACATTATTGGCTCTTGAATCAGATAATGAAATTGATTGAAAGCTGTTGACATCTACAACAAAAAGATATAAAACATTTTGAAAATAATGGAAAAATAACCAACTGATCAATTCAAATTAAACTTACAATAAACATACATTTAAGATATTCAAGCAATTTTTTTTTTAAATTAGAGTTGTAAGATAGAGCTTCAGTTTATTCCTTCCAATGAACTATCTATTTTAGGTTCATGAAAAAGGGAATTCCCATTAAATTAAGTCCGGCTAGGATGGTAATACAACATCTTGTAGCACACGTGTGATACAAACCGACAGAAAACATTCAACGAAATTTGTTGTATCACTTTTGTAAGATTACGTAAGTATGTATTAAAATATACAATGTAGGTATAGAAAAAAGTTATTTGTCTGCCATATTTCTAATTTACGATATGTTCGTGATGTGGGTTTGTTTACGTTACATGCAGACCAAATGCCAAAAGTAGTTCCGTCGAATTCATTCACGTGCAACAATACAGCTGCTTTCCGTCACTTCCGAATACAGCAAAGATACTAGGGGGGCTGATTGATATGCTGTGAGCCTCATATTAAAGGATTTGAAGGGTCCTACCATTTTCACGACCCCCCCCCCCCCCCCCCCCCCCAAAAAAAAACACAACAAAAACAAAAACAAAACAAAAAATAATGTGCCTACTTACCTACACAAGGCTTCGAGACATACAGGTTCATGAAGACCAGGGCAATGTTTCATGGTCGCCAGACGCTTACTCTCTTCCGGAAGACCTGGTCTTAATATCCTTATACTAAGGACCTCAAAATCTAGATATTATTTCACATTTTGTTCTCGTTTCACCGATTGTAGGCGTGTAATTACAGCTTGGCAGACCCTACGAAGGGAGATAGCCTCCTCAAGTATATCGAAGCACTGTTTTTATAACCCCTAATCCCTGCTCGGTGGATATCCTGGCGTGTGATGGAATATTTCACGTTTAGTCGGTACAGAGAAGTACTGATAGGTGGTACTTACGGCCACACTGAGCGATAATTATGTAGTGGGCGGTTGGCACAGTGGATACTCCGCTCTTCCGGGACAGTCGCTGTTCTATTTGTCGCTCAGAGTGGGCAGGTGCCCAACCATATAATTTTGCTGCTGTCGTTGGTCCACAGTTATTAATATTTTTATGAGCTTTGTTTTTGAAAAGATGGTTGTAAAATGAATTTTAATTACAATCAATCCATCAATTGATAAATGAACACTTACTTCACTTGGGACTTCAACTCGAAATATAATAAATGCTTATCAATCATTAAATAAATTAATATTATTTCGCCGATTTCAGTTTTAGCCTATAAATTGGCTTTAACGTATTAGCGCAAGAATAAACTTGCTCTCCCACAGTACTTGCTGTAGGATATACAAAAACTGCAATTAGTGCAATGAAAATAAGAAATCGGTTCAAATATTTAGTATGATGCACCCAACAAGAGTTAAATCCCCCATTGAAATCATAATGTTTAAAGATGAATACAAGACATTGTGTGTATGTGTTGTTAATGTATATATATAAACAAGAGGCCAATAACCTAGAAAGCAACTTACTTTCTATCATAGTAGACTCATCATATCTTATTTTGTTTACAATGTCATTATACAACTCACAAATATTTGATCAAATGTTATACTGTATAGCGGCTATATTTCGCGGAGGTTTTATTTTCGCAATATTCACGTCGCCACTTAATTCCGCGAATTCTAAATACCAGAGAAAGAAATATTAAGCACAACGACGTTGCATAATTTTGAATCACATGTTAATCGAATAAGGAAATAAAGTTGCGATATGAAATATATTCTGATAATGGAATAATTAATATCCATGACCTGCTCAAAGAGCCTTTTTTTGCTCTAGACGATAGCCGATGTCTTAGGCATATAGAGACCAACCAACCAATTGTTTTCCCATAGACTTTAGTGTTAACGTTTTGGAGTATATCATTCAAATTCTTGAATTCAATATGACAATTATGGATTATAACAACAGTTTAGGGTCTGATATAACACTTAATAAAAAAAGTTGGGTCCTTCAGCTCAAATTTTCTCCAGGGTAGCCATTTTGAAAATAGGTGAATTTCGCAGAAAAATTCTCAAAAATCTTAAATGTTTGCCTGTTTATTATTATTACCTGAACTTTTGGGGGAAAAAATCAATCGGACTTACGAAATTTATATCAACATTTCTCATTGATACCTATCAGGCTACATATCTTTTTTCTCACTTCATAACATACTGGCCAATCAGTGGCTGCCAGACATTTTATCCTTAGCTCAACTTTCGATACACAGGGGCTATTTCAAAAATATTTTTTTTCAATTGGTTGGTTGTTCCCTATAACCATACGGAACATCGAAACTAGTATTCTATGGCAACTTTCCAAGCAAAGCTACAACATGTTGTTTTTTGTGCTTTTGGCAAGTTGACACCAATGTGTGCTACTATGTGCATCTTAACTTTTAGAGAATGCATTAAGTTTTTTTAACGCAAACTAACTTATTTAAAAATGCTTTATTAATGTTTGTTACCTGCAGCCAACCTTGTAAGGAGGTACCATGTTCCGCCAGCCTCTCCCGTTATAACTCGTATCATTAAAGTACATGTATGGCGTGTTTTGTGACTTGGTTGAATTAAGTTGCATAGCACAGCAAGGAAATTAAACCAGAAACAGACTATAAAGTAAGACACATACGTTATATATGGACAGTAAATATATTTGTCAATATCTCCAAAATGAAGTTATCAATCTACAGCTTTGATCAGTGTTCTCTTCACCATGGCATATACCATCAACCAATATTTCACACGCTTTTTGATTTTAAGCAGCTATGTTAACAAGACAGCGCTTCCGGTACACAAAATACCTTTACTTAGAGGTCTAACACAACTAATCAGCGAATGAGCTGCTGTTGCGTTTAAATCAAGTCCCCGAAGAAAATATGTTTCTTAGGTTTGTAGCTGTTTTATCGAGTAAATAACATATGGAATGAGTACTTGTGATTCGGAAAATCAAAAATATACAAGTTTGCCTTAAAGAATGGCGTATGATTCCAGGTGTAAAAAGCGGGGTGGGAGTTCCCTTGTTTACGGTTTTAAGGTGTGGTGTGCTTAACTTGACTATTACACATAGCTGATCAATGGTGAAAAGAAGCACTAATAAACTCTTTTTAGAGAGATGTCTTAGGTAATCAAGTCGGTCAAAATCTCTTTTTTTGTGCGAGTGCCTTAGTGCTGAACATTCGCCCATTCCCCCAAAGAAGTTTATTGTGCACTCGTAGCTCCCGGTATGTCCTTATAACTGGTTGTTGTTGCATTCCATATCATTGAGCGTTTAAAGGTCCTCACTTATCAGATTCGCTCTTTTCTCTGGGCATTTGCTTTCGGAAGCGTTTAAATTCGACTATTGACAAAAGTACATCATACTAAGTGAATGACAAAGATTATGCGTTTCACAATTTCATCGATAAAAAATTGATGTTGTGTCTGCTGATATTTGCTGTTTTGATCGGAGATAGCCGAACACTTACGTGATTTTGCCAAACCTCATAACCTGTAATCACTGCATAGTGAGCTGTAATGTGTAAACATCTTTCCCGTGGTGTTCACGTGTATCAGCTGTCGTGATAATAGCTTCAGAACTCCAACGAACGTACACATTTAAAACACAAATAAGGCATTTAAAAGTCCTCGATTTATTTACGAAATATCTACTTCCATACATATTGTAACCAGTTGCATGTGAGACGATCCCCTTTGTGAGTAAATATGTCACCATGCTCTCTGATTGGTTCAATGAGTACATAACCTACACAAGAACAATATAGTATATTGTTTTCATTATGTATCGCCAAAATAAATACCGTGATATCTTTTTGGTAATAAGAATGAAATCTCTAGGCTCTACTTAGTCGGTTGTCCTCATTCCATGATCTAATGATACAATGTACTAAGGGTAAATGTGTCCTTTGTTACACTCTCAATCTGCCTATTTTGGTTTATTTTGTTTAACGCTTATGAAACATGTTTACATTATATTGTGTATAATACTGACTGTTTTTAATATTTGGGGGTATCTGATGGAACAAAAAATAACACATTTGTTATGTTCTGATATATCTTCGACAGAGCGCATATGCAATCATACTGTTTACATTACTCCAGACAATAATTATATGAATATATTAACTACGGGACGTAAAATTTCTTTATGCTTACTTTGAACATTTTTTAAGTGTTTGTGCTAACTTTTAAATCTTCATGTACAATGTACATCAGTTTCGTATTACAACAGCAAGATAAATAAAGATAGATACAGGTATGTGTATTAGATTTAATAGAAATACTGTGCCAAATTGACTTATGATGTGTAAATACCTGTACCTGTATGGGTAAGAGAGGCTGTGTGTTTGTGTAGTTATTTGGTTTCCTTTTTTCTTCTTGTTTGTGTTTATGATATTTGTAAGTCTATTCTGTTTGTGTCACTGTTGTGTTCTGTAATAAATCTTACTTGTTGCCTTTACAAATATTTCATTCTCCGCGCGAGTAGGAAAATGTCAAAATTTTAAGATAAACATTCAATTTCACATTTTTCCCGAAAAGGGTTACTTCCCTCTGACACCTTTAGATATATACATATATAATATTGTGATATAATTACAGTAGTATATTCTGCTGTACGAGAGCCCTCCTGTGCTAGGACAACACTATTGTTCGGGGGAAATGAACCCAGGGCTCACAACTCCCCATTCCTAGCAACTCCTACCAATTAAGCATGTGTGTATACAATTATTGCTTAGCCAATAATTGTATACACACATTTATAGTTTTTCCAGCAGGGGGAATAAAATAATTTCATCATTAAAAAAAATCTAATAATAAACAGAAAAATACCTTCAAATTTCAAATGTTGTTACACTTTATTGGTTATGAGATTTAAATATAATGACTGAGTACCTTTAAAGATGACGGTAAAGATTGATATAAGCCAAACGAAGTGTACATTATATAATTATTTCATTATTTATTAAATGTTTCTAGATCATATTGTCAGATATAATCGTGAATGATACTAAAATAAAAGACGGAATATACAGTGTAGTGGGAATTAATAAAGGAGGCATTTCAGAAGTTTTCTATATTATGCGTATGGTATGCATATAAGTTATATGCTTGTAGCATTTACATTGCCGTGCTTACATCTATACAACTGATATATGGTCTTGTTTACTTTTTCAAGTCAAATATAACAATATATCATAATAGAGTGGACTCAAGTCTAAACCAGACTCCTCAAAGACTACGTAATTCGGTGTGTAGAGAGATCCGAATTTGTATAAGAACATGGTCAATATACTTATAATAATTGTGTTATGAATGCAATGATATAAACACAAAAATCACAAAATTATTAATACTATTTAACATGGTTTTGACATTCCTTCGTTATCGCATCATTATATTGTCAACTAAGATAACATCTTTGATTCACGATATTTGCTTGAAAACGTCATTGACTATTTTTTGCTTAAAATTCGTCTTTATCTTAATTATTGAAAATTCTTTTTTCAATTCCTCCAGGTGAGGTAGATCCTCAACATCATACCTTGATCAGGTCAGGAACGTCGCGCTTACGCCTCTATTGTCTAGAAAATCTCATTTTCAGTTTCCGTTTCGATATATGACTCCTTATTAGCATGAGTTTCTTCTGGCCCTGGCACCATCTCTGATTTGATTTTGATGTAGATAAAATATAATAAAATAAAATGACACCTTCCTTACATGTTAAGGTAAATGAGATATCTATTCACCCCAAAACATCCATTTAGTCCCATATCGGTGTTCTATTTCGTCCGTATAGACCCTCGCGTTATTCTGATATGCTCGGGCTATCTCCTTATCTGTTTCCGTACCAGCATAAAGTGGGCGGACATTTTCATTAAAGTATACCTTCCTATTCAAAATAATTACTCTCCATTTCGAGTTGATATCGGTAGGACTAGTCGCGGATCATTTCTAATCATTACCATACTTATTTCCTCATGAGGAAATAAGTAATTATGCTGTAAGAACAGAATGCAAATACACATATCGAAAATTTATTTTCAATTCACTCAAAAGCATGTCCATACCAATTTGGACTTAGAACAATCGAACAAATCCTCAGTGTGTTAACTTGGATTTATCAGCAAATTATCATTCTTGTTGGCAAATAATGCAACAATGTCACATCTCACAGTTTTCAGCGGCCGGTGCAACCAGAAGAAGCGGAACTATTTAAAGGTTATGGGGTGTTTTGCCAGATTGGAAATCACATGGTTTGACAATAAAGATGCCATCTTACCTAGAACCTGGGCAGACTCAACATGACGACCGACAAGCTAACCCTGATAGATTCATAACTAAATCCAGATGGGTAGTGGAGTCATATCACACACGATTCAAGCAACATGTGTTTTTCAAAACACATCATGCCTCAAACTATTCAAATTGTATCATCGAGGCACTCGTTAGAATAGGAACAATCTGTTTCAATGGAATCCGAGAACCCATATATGTTAGAACACCAGAGCGAGAAAGGATGCTAGCTTACAAAATGAAAGTGCCTTAGTGTTCACAACACCTTAGCTCAGCATGTGAAAGATGAACCAGATCTTACCAGAGGGGCCAAGTAACTTTTTGTCAAACTATAAATGCGACTTCCGATAATTTTGACTTTCCAGTGTTAGATACGGAATACCTTCGGACAATACGTATACCATATGGCACAAATCAAATAACACTGGCATCTGGCTACATAAGTGAGCACCTCAGTGATGATGGTGACTACGAGATCTGGACCATCGGCACTCACGGGAAATAAGTGTTAAGTACAATGTTTGGATCCAGCATTGCCAGTGTCCTACTGGAGAGAAAACTATGGGGGTATGTGCCCACGTAGCCAGTACTGTAGATATTAATTTGACTACTACTTGCATTTAGAAACAATCAAGCCTTTGCCTCCAAAAGTCAAAAGGTTTCAGATAACCCTCATGTAATGTAGATTTCGCTACCAACCGACTTGGGCAATTAGAACTACGATGTAGACAAACACTGACATAGCCAATATGATTCTAGGACAAGGAAGCCATATTGGATTCAAGATTAGGTGGATTAATGTCTAAAATAGCATAAATCTATCAAGTAGCATTCTTGTCAGAAAATATATTCAGCAGTTGTAAGCACATTTAATATGTGTGGGAACATGACGGAACATGACGGCAATGTTGAAAGCTAAAATTTCATTTTAATAAGTTATATTTGTAGGTGTCAGTCCCTGTGTGCCAATGAAACCAAGTACATGTATAAACATTTTATTTCAGTTCACTTCACAATATTTCAAAGCAAAACAGATTTTCCTCAAAGGTTATTTTTTCGTTTGAAAATTACGAAGCAATATTGTCAATCATATTAATTACTTTGCACAAAACTCCTAACAATTATGTTTTGAGGCAAATTATTTTTCACAGTTTGGATATGTTTTCTAACACTTAATTACAAATGGACTGCAATAGTCTTAATGTAAAAAGAGCACGTTCTTACTCAATCACATTTTTATCTCCTGTTCATAATGTATTCAAAATTGTAACTTCTTGCTTTGCATATATAGTATATAACATGTAATTAACAACATGTTTACGTTTAGTTTTATTAAATCAAAACACACCAGAAAAAAAGCGTATGTTCATGTTTGGACTTAAGCCTATATGTAAACGTAGGACTACGGAGGCTACCAAATGCACATACAAGCTAGCGTGTTTGCTTCTTAGGCCATTTTGAAACCCCACTTGTGTAAGCACAACAACCATACACGGATATTCAAATGGAAATTCATGTAACATAGCTATGTTTTTGCTCAACAATCTAAATATAAAGCAATAAAAATACCCCATTGACATGAACATGTATTTGAGAAGCAATGCCATGCATTTGCATTTTTGCCTAAGATTTAATAATATATAAAAACAAATCAGAGTGTATTCAAATTTTTAAGAGTGTGCATTGAAAACCAATAGAATATAAAAGTAAAATATTTATTCAATAAACTAGAGAAGCCTTCTTTTATTTATAAATAGGGGCCTGTGATCGAAATCTCACCAAAATATTTATATTTTGCGTATCTTATGCATATTAAACGGTTTCATAAAATCCAGATGTTCGTTAATTAAAGATAATTCAATACATAATGCAATAAGCAAAAACAACATCAGCTATTGCGAAGCAGGCGACGTTTTAACATAATCTCCGAACTAGAATGTTATTTTCCAAAAACAAATGGTATACTTACTTCTCAATGGAATTTGTTTGAAATGGAAACTTATATTTACGTTTATAAATTAATTGAAGTGGTACAGAAAAGAAAAAAGCAGGATATTCAATTTGTTAACTGCATCTTCCTTCGGAGTAAAATTTGGGTATGATCGTTTTGAAGCTTTGTAGTGCGTGCTGGCAAGTATGTCCTGTACAAGGGCCACCTGTGGTCAGTTCATCTTATTTCGTCAATATGTATTCAGAACAGTTGTTGTTAAGTCGCTACGGATATAAGCATGATCACTTATCTAATAATTATTTATTTACAAGCTATCCGATACAAACTTTTTGATATTATTTGTATCAAATCAAGTGTAATACATGTAGGGGAAACCGCGAACAGTCCAGGATTCCAACACTCTAAACTATAAATGGACACTCTAATGATTAAAGCTATCTAGCCATCGATGTTCAGGACAGTCAAGCTCCGCTATACATGACTTTAAGACACAGAACATCACCTTATCACATAAGAAGAGGTCCAGATACCAGTTCGATAATATGATTTTCTTTTCCTCTCCACGTCAATGTTTGCTGAGCTAATGAAAATGTAAACATAGGTACAATACCCCTTTATTAGATTTGATTTATCAACTTTAAACCTTAAATTCGTATACCTCTCCCACTAACAGACAATTCTTAATTAATTGTTTCATTCCGACTAACTTTGCTTCATAAGTGATAATAAATTGCATCAGAGAAAACAAATCATGACAAAAATGCCCTTAAACTTTGGATCAAGTTCCCATCACATGTAGTCAGATATTTTATCTACACCAATATTTCTTTGTGATTTTGATCATCTGCTTTGTCATTCACCTTTGGACCCAAATGCCCTTGACTTGCCCTTGGTTAAGTTGACTCCTTCTTTAATTCCAACCATATTCGCTTCATATTGTCATTACAAAATATTCATCAGTGAAAAAACACAAAATTTGACCTTGATGTTTTATCTATGGACCAATAATTGTGCTTGGCAATGTCATAAAATGTGTTCATTAGTGATCAGTGAACAGCTATTGACCTTTACCTCTGACTCAGTAACCTTGGATCTTTGATCAGGTGATCTCGACCTTTGTCCAATTGATTCCTTGTTCAGACCAACTTTGCTGCTCACATCATAGCAAAATGTTTATTGAAGAGATACTGCCTTTGGGCCTAATAACCTTTACCTTTGAACACGAATTTTCACCTCAATATGTATTTCTGTGAAGGGAAAATCTTGACAAAAATCCATGTAAACCAGTTAATAAGTATAATGTTATCAGCCGGGAACAGAATGACTAGTGTTATAATATGGCACTGTATCTCTGATAAAGGTCCCTCATTATAGTTAACTGTATCCCTTCACAAAACTTAACGAAGCCTGGAGGTAGTGAAGGTTTTAATGAAATTACCTTCAAAGACTCTGCTACGAATGAAAAGTGGTTTAAAGGGTTATTCGACTTTCAGTCAGTTTGTTCTATTTTGACTCCTACATCAGGTCTCACTATGTACATATATAAAAGTACAAACAAATTATCACCAATACTTTTATTTTTATCAAATCTGTATTATGATGAAAAGACTTTTAAACATATTAATCATAAACTACAGCAGGTTTTACCACTGACAAGGGAAGAATGCAAGACACTCCGGCCATAAATGAAACTTGCAATTTTGGTAGAGCAGTCATTATATACCTGCCATCTACAAACAAATGGATTTGATTCTACCATGTATCATCTATATGTATATGCTACAACAAACCAGCTACTAAATACATGAGAAATGAATTATTTCCACCGATAAAAATGAAAACCGCTTGAGAGCAGCTTGAGAACAACTTGAGAAAAACTTCTGGTGGGAAGCTGCACGTGCTGTGACGTTTCTGCCGGAACTTTTTTGAGGTCAGAGGTCAATTTTACTATAATGTCAAAAGTCAATTGTATTACGTCGACTGCTGTTTACTTGTAAACATGTCAACTGACCGACGTCGTGAAAACGAAAAACAAAATGAAGAAATGGGAGTGTCAGAAACATTTACCCAGAAAAATAAATGGGATATTTTTATTTAAAAGTAAATTTAGAATAAACACGGAAACCGATCAAGCTAGCATCATAGAAGATAGTCAAAACAGGAACACTGTGAATAAAATGATGACCAGAGTGAACATGTTCAAAACGTTTATGTTTGGGATTCACGATGACGAAAGGATCATTCATGATTAAGATGGGACAAAACTGGACAAATACTTGACCGAGTTTTCCATTGGAGTCAGAAAAAGTAAAGCTGGTGTCGGAGAAGACTATGAACATTCTGCTTTACTTGACCATGTCTCAACGATAAAAAGGTTTCTGAGGTCTAAGATGTACCCCAAACATATTTCCAAAGATTTGGATTTTAGACACTTTTAGGACACATCGAGGGCCAAATAAATTAGTTCAGTTAAAAAAACAGTACAAGGGGAATCTTCCGAATGCTTCAGATCCCCTAAAAGCAGCTGATAAAATCAGTATAAGGGAAGGTGTCCTCAGCCATGAGAGTCGTGACACATTAATTGACAACTTGTGAACAATTTGGACTACGCGTTGCTACCGAACAACACAATCTGAAGTGGGCGACACTTCATTAAAAAACTTAAATAGACAAGAAGTGCTAGAACACACAAATACGTGTCAGAACAAAACGAGCACAGGTAAAATAAAATCACATACACATTCAAAGGATTATGTTGATTTTTTTGATTTTTTTTTAATTTCATGAGTTTTTGCACTCACATAAAAACATTATCGACAGCACTCCCAATATTTAAATTAAATCTTCAGAAGATTTAGTTTAATTTCAATCCACTTAAGTAATTTGAAGGCAATACAAGCGGGACAAAATACACAACATGTTAAGGGGCATCTAAACAGCAAATCAAGCCAAAACAGTTTATATTTTACAAGGCTATACATCCCTACTAGGGTGTTATTTAATAGAAATAACTTGATAAAATTTTGATATGTATCATGTCAAACTGTGGGCCTTGCTGTTGACATTCAATTTTTTCAGTAGTTCGTAAATTTCAACAAAACATGAGAAAAATGCATCTTTCAGGGGGACATAATTAACTCATTTGTATCTCATTTATTGTGCAAAACAGTCATGTCGTTTTGCTCACAAGGGTCTAAAGCACAAAATAGGAGCATTGGTTTGACTAGATTGGACTTTATGATATGTATTAACACTGATTTTATTTAGACCTTGAAATGCAAATGGCGGTTGTGAATAAGATCAGACAATTATGGCATATAAGAAGGTATTTCAAACGTCAAAAATGCTCATATTAGATACTATAGAGAACTCTAGACATGGCAGCAAGACTGTTTTTAGGAAAAAATGTTCATCCGTTGAGTTTGGGGTAAAAGATATATATTTCTGAAAAAGGCCCAAAACTCACCAGTTTGACAATTTGTCTTAAAATGGTCATTCTTACTATAATCAGATGTCTTAAATGTATTATATAGGAGCATTTTTAGCTCACCTGCCCGAAGGGCAAGTGAGCTTATGCCGTGGCGCGGCGTCCGTCGTCCGTCCGTCGTCCGTCCGGCCGTCCGGCCGTCCGGCCGTCCGTCCGGCGTCAACTTTCCATTCAAGCAACTTCTTCTCAATAACCAAAAGGCCTAGAGACCTAATATTGGGCATGTAGCATGCTGGGGTGAAGGGCTACCAAGTTTGTTCAAATGAATGACCTTGACCTTCATTCAAGGTCACAGGAGTCAAAAAGGCTAAAATCTTCAAACGACTTCTTCTCAACAACCAACAGTCCCAGGGAGTTGATATTGGGTCTGTAGCATGCTGGGGTAAAGGGCTACCAAGTTTGTTCAAATGAATGACCTTGACTTTCATTCAAGGTCACAGGAGTCAAAAAGGCTAAAAAAAAATTAGACGACTTCTTCTAAATAGCCAAAAGACCCAGGGACATGATATTGGGTCTGTAGCATGCTGGGGTGAAGGGCTACCAAGTTTGTTCAAATGAATGACCTTGACCTTCATTCAAGGTCACAGGAGTCAAAAAGGCTAAAATCTTTAAACGACTTCTTCTCAATAACCAAGAGTCCCAGGGACTTGATATTGGGTCTGTAGCATGCTGGGGTGAAGGGCTACCAAGTTTGTTCAAATGAATGACCTTGACTTTCATTCAAGGTCACAGGAGTCAAAAAGGCTAAAATCTTTAAACGACTTCTTCTCAATAACCAACAGTCCCAGGGAGTTGATATTGGGTCTGTAGCATGCTCGGATGAAGGGCTACCAAGTTTGTTCAAATGAATGACCTTGACTTTCATTCAAGGTCACAGGGGTCAAAAAGGCTAAAATCTTTAAACGACTTCTTCTCAATAACCAAGAGTCCCAGGGAGTTGATATTGGGTCTGTAGCATGCTGGGGTGAAGGGCTACCAAGTTTGTTCAAATGAATGACCTTGACCGTCATTCAAGGTCACAGGAGTCAAAAAGGCTAAAATCTTTAAACGACTTCTTCTCAATAACCAAGAGTCCCAGAGGCCTAATATTTGGCCTGTAGCATGCTGGGGTGAAGGGCTCCCAAGTTTGTTCAAATGAATGACCTTGACTTTCATTCAAGGTCACAGGAGTCAAAAAGGCTAAAATCTTTAAACGACTTCTTCTCAATAACCAAGAGTCTCAGGGAGTTGATATTGGGTCTGTAGCATGCTGCGGTAAAGGGCTACCAATTTTGTTCAAATGAATGACCTTGACCTTCATTCAAGGTCACGGGGGTCAAAAAGGCTAAAATCTTTAAACAACTTCTTCTCAATAACCAAGAGTCCCAGGGAGTTGATATTGGGTCTGTAGCATGCTGGGGTGAAGGGCTACCAAGTTTGTTCAAATGAATGACCTTGACTTTCATTCAAGGTCACAGGAGTCAAAAAGGCTAAAATCTTTAAACGACTTCTTCTCAATAACCAAGAGTCCCAGAGACCTAATATTTGGCCTGTAGCATGCTGGGGTGAAGGGCTACCAAGTTTGTTCAAATGAATGACCTTGACCTTCATTCAAGGTCACAGGGGTCAAAAAGGCTAAAATCTTCAAACGACTTCTTCTCAATAACCAACAGTCCCAGGGAGTTGATATTGGGTCTGTAGCATGCTGGGATGAAGGGCTACCTAGTTTGTTCAAATGAATGGCCTTGACCTTCATTCAAGGCCACAGGGGCCAAAAAGGCTAAAATCTTTAAACGATTCTTTTCGATATAACCTTGGATCTTTGATCAGGTGATCTCGACCTTTGTCCAATTGATTCCTTGTTCAGACCAACTTTGCTGCTCACATCATAGCAAAATGTTCATTGAAGAGATACTGCCTTTGGGCCTAATAACCTTTACCTTTGACCACGAATTTTCACTTCAATATGTATTTCTGTGAAGTGAAAATCTTGACAAAAATCCATGTAAACCAGTTAATAAGTATAATGTTATCAGCCGGGAACAGAAAGACTAGTGTTATAATATGGCACTGTATCTCTGATAAAGGTCCCTCATTATAGTTAACTGTATCCCTTTACAAAACTTAACGAAGCCTGGAGGTAGTGAAGGTTTTAATGAAATTACCTTCAAAGACTCTGCTACGAATGAAAAGTGGTTTAAAGGGTTATTCGACTTTCAGTCAGTTTGTTCTATTTTGACTCCTACATCAGGTCTCACTATGTACATATATAAAAGTACAAACAAATTATCACCAATACTTTTATTTTTATCAAATCTGTATTATGATGAAAAGACTTTTAAACATATTAATCATAAACTACAGCAGGTTTCACCACTGACAAGGGGAGAATGCAAGACACTCCGGCCATAAATGAAACTTGCAATTTTGGTAGAGCAGTCATTATATACCTGCCATCTACAAACAAATGGATTTGATTCTACCATGTATCATCTATATGTATATGCTACAACAAACCAGCTACTAAATACATGAGAAATGAATTATTTCCACCGATAAAAATGAAAACCGCTTGAGAGCAGCTTGAGAACAACTTGAGAAAAACTTCTGGTGGGAAGCTTCACGTGCTGTGACGTTTCTGCCGGAACTTTTTTGAGGTCAGAGGTCAATTTTACTATAATGTCAAAAGTCAATTGTAATACGTCGACTGCTGTTTACTTGTAAACATGTCAACTGACCGACGTCGTGAAAACGAAAAACAAAATGAAGAAATGGGAGTTTCAGAAACATTTACCCAGAAAAATAATTGGGATATTTTTATTTAAAAGTAAATTTAGAATAAACACGGAAACCGATCAAGCTAGCATCATAGAAGATAGTCAAAACAGGAACACTGTGAATAAAATGATGACCAGAGTGAACATGTTCAAAACGTTTATGTTTGGGATTCACGATGACGAAAGGATCATTCATGATTAAGATACGACAAAACTGGACAAATACTTGACCGAGTTTTCCATTGGAGTCAGAAAAAGTAAAGCTGGTGTCGCAGAAGACTATGAACATTCTGCTTTACTTGGCCATGTCTCAACGATAAAAAGGTTTCTGAGGTCTAAGATGTTCCCCAAACATATTTCCAAAGATTTGGATTTTAGACACTTTTAGGACACATCGAGGGCCAAATAAATTAGTTCAGTTAAAAAAACAGTACAAGGGGACTCTTCCGAATGCTTCAGATCCCCTAAAAGCAGCTGATAAAATCAGTATAAGGGAAGGTGTCCTCAGCCATGAGAGTCGTGACACATTAATTGACAACTTGTGAACAATTTGGACTACGCGTTGCTACCGAACAACACAATCTGAAGTGGGCGACACTTCATTAAAAAACTTAAATAGACAAGAAGTGCTAGAACACACAAATACGTGTCAGACCAAAACGAGCACAGGTAAAATAAGATCACATACACATTTAAAGGATTATGTTGATTATTTTTTTTTTTTTAATTTCATGAGTTTTTGCACTCACATAAAAACATTATCGACAGCACTCCCAATATTTAAATTAAATCTTCAGAAGATTTAGTTTAATTTCAATCCACTTAAGTAATTTGAAGGCAATACAAGCGGGACAAAATACACAACATGTTAAGGGGCATCTAAACAGCAAATCAAGCCAAAACAGTTTATATTTTACAATGCTATACATCCCTACTAGGGTGTTATTTAATAGAAATAACTTGATAAAATTTTGATATGTATCATGTCAAACTGTGGGCCTTGCTGTTGACATTCAATTTTTTCAGTAGTTCGTAAATTTCAACAAAACATGAGAAAAATGCATCTTTCAGGGGGACATAATTAACTCATTTGTATCTCATTTATTGTGCAAAACAGTCATGTCGTTTTGCTCACAAGGGTCTAAAGCACAAAATAGGAGCATTGGTTTGACTAGATTGGACTTTATGATATGTATTAACACTGATTTTATTTAGACCTTGAAATGCAAATGGCGGTTGTGAATAAGATCAGACAATTATGGCATATAAGAAGGTATATCAAACGTCAAAAATGCTCATATTAGATACTATAGAGAACTCTAGACATGGCAGGAAGACTGTTTTTAGGAAAAAATGTTCATCCGTTGAGTTTGGGGTAAAAGATATATATTTCTGAAAAAGGCCCAAAACTCACCAGTTTGACAATTTGTCTTAAAATGGTCATTCTTACTATAATCAGATGTCTTAAATGTATTATATAGGAGCATTTTTAATGGCTGAAATGCCTCCCTTTATGCCACATTTGTGTAATATCATCCACAGCCGCCATTTGCATTTCAAGGTCAAAACTAAATATGTGTTTATACCTACATAAAGTCAAATCCGGTCAAACAAATGCTCCTTCCCTGTGCTATAGACACCTGTGAGCATGACATCTGGGCTATTTTTCAGGTTTGGTTATTTTTGTGGCTTAGATTTATTCCATGCTACAACTTACCACAAAGTAACTCTTTGGAAGAAATTGTTAGCATCTACATCAAATTATTTGTGATTTTAAGACACTACATGTCCAAACAAACATTTTGGTATATTACATGACTATTTTTGTGCAATTTTTAAGCTATTTATTCGTGTTTGAAATTCAACATTATTCTGCTATATAGATGACCCTTAAAGGTCGGCCAAAGCAAATTTTTAATAATAAGAATTAAAATAAACTTTAAATGCCCAAATATTTGACAAGTAACTCATAAGTAATGACTAGTACAGACAAGTTTATATAATAGTTCAGGCTGTGACCTATCAAACAGAAAATCGTATATAATGAAAGCTTGGTCTGTTCCTTCTGACGTCATTAGATGGCCTGTCAAAACATATCAAGAGTATCGAATTCGGAGACCAGTTTCCGTGTTAAAGGACGACATTCCTTTTTATTTAACTTTAATTAACAATCTGAAGAATGCTGTGTGGTACTAGTATGCGGAAATTCCAATGGGTGGAAACAAAATTAGATCTCTTATTCCGGAAATGGCGAAAAGGGGAAACATTAGTGGTAAAAACTTAACGATAGTGTCTGGTCGAAATGGTGTAGTAACTGAACGTTTAGATGCGGGTTTTGATTGTACTAAAGTAGTGCAGCATTCTGGCGTTGGGAATGTAAATTCTCTAAATTCATATTTAAAAAATTATCTCAGCACTCAAGCTGAAATGCTTCGAGTTCTTTCTAGTTCTGTGAAAGGTAATGAAAATAAATCTCGTAGTGCCAAATGAACGTCTTCAAAACCAACATCGTCATTTTTTCTCGGAAAAAAAAGTTTAAATAATTCAAAATCGTTGTTGTAAGTTAAACAACTTTTAAAAACCAAGGCACATATCTTTAAAAACAAACACACTCCCACATTTTTAATGTTGACAATTTCGTCCACATGTCATGGTTTTATCATCTTATCACAATGGCCATCACTTGAATGTTTGCCTTTAATAAACAATAGTTTTTCCCAGAGGGAACCAAGCACCTGATGGAACCCTTTTCTCTGGGCACAGCATCAAGTTTGGTAAAAAATAATAAATAAATAGGAGCTGGACGACTTGACTTCCCCACTGACACAGAAAAAATAGTAATTCGTGTGATTGACAGTAGCAGTGACTTTAGGATTTAAGAAAATGATCTGACGAATAGATGGATAAAAGTGTACCGTGAATATGCCAGTTTCTTGTTGTAAATTACCAGCCGATTTGGGTTTTTTGATCGGCGCCATTTCCATCTTATCAGCTGTTAGCCGTAAAATACACACGGAGTTGTACTACTCCGCCCAAAAAATAGTCCGTTCAGATTTCTTCAATTTTTTAATTGAAAGCGCATTATTTGGAAACAGAAACATAATTTCAGTCATAATTATGCATAATTAGAGTAAATCGGAATTATGCAAATTTTGCTTGTTTTGTTTTATTAAATTCATTGAACACTAAATATATCTCCGCCTACATTGGAATGTAGCATTGACAGTAAAAGACGCTACACACATCAACATGTACTTCCTTGCTTTTCAAACTTGTGTAAGTCGACAATGTTATTGTTTACAATTTGAAATTGACTTTCGTTCAAAAAAAAAGTAGCATATGGATGATCAGTGGTTGTCGTTCGAACAATTTCCCATCGCTCGCTCGTGGATGAGATCTCGTGGCCATCTGCGGTGGCCCCTCGATCTCATCCTAGTGCTCATGATGAGAAAAAATGTTCTCATGACACCCATTGAAAAAACAGTGTGATAATCTATAAATATCAAGTTATTGAGAAGAATTTTGAAATTTCAGCAATTTACCCCATTTTGACAACACCCATCAGCCTCTATTGGTCAGAGCTAATATATGCATACTTATAAATCAAACAGCTATTAATAATTGTTAAGTGTTATTTTGAAGGGAAAATAATAAAATAATGCTCAACAATGGGCGAGTGTTCTGTTTCATATAAAACTTTCATTCGTGTGAAAAGCAATGTATTGAAATTTTGGTCCAAGCAAGAAACAAGTAAATGAAAGGAGAGGATTCTTTGAAATAGGGGTATATGCCATAGTAAATCTACATGTGTACTGTGCACTCTTTTAAAAGCATGTTCAAGAATCCTAAAGATGTATATTTTTCAGGCTCATTGTGATCCTGTATTTAGAATATGTTACAACACATAGTCTTAGAATATGACCAAACGTTTCAAGAAAGGCATGATCAACACATCATGAAGATATAGAATTAGAGTGACGGAGGTCTGCTTAACCTGAAATAGCTAAGAGTATTTTCTTTGTCGATCATGTTAGCCGGACAGAGCCATATGATTGGGCGAAATTTACGCCAAGGTCTCTGATAAATTTCTCAAATAGGTTTTGTTTGAATAGCAACTACACAGAGGCTCCTGGTTGGTCGAAATTTAGATATTCGATTTTAATAAAAATTGGTATATATGTGTAGTATGACACTGGTGCGATGTCAACCACTTCGTCTATGTCTGCGGGGAGGTTTAGTATGGCAAGCCAACTTAACATTTATTCAAGGAGCAATGTCGATTCTGTATTTTATCGAATTATATGAGATATCTTATATAGCATATGAGATATCTTATATATTATATAAGATATCTCATATAAGATATAAGATATCTCTATAGAAATTAAATGAGATATCTTATATAATTATATAAGATATATAATTATATAAGATATCTTATATATTATATAAGATATCTTATATATTATATAAGTTATCTTATATCGCATAATAATAAGATATCTCATTTAATTTTCTATGTAAGATATCTTATATCGCATATAAGATATCTTATATAATTCAAATCTCGTTGCTATATAAGATATCTTATATAGGAACGAGATTTCTAGGCAATAAAACAAGAAACTAAGTTCTCCCTTGAACAGAGCATGTGGAATGACACTATGGCGGAGAAGGATAGATTATTCGTTTCCGACCAACTTCCGGACTGGGAGACTTCATTTCGTCGTTTTGTTAGCTCACCTGCCCGAAGGGCAAGTGAGCTTATGCCGTGGTGCGGCGTCCGTCGTCCGGCCTTCCGGCGTCAACTTTTTCATTTAAACAACTTCTTATCAATAACCAAGAGGCCCAGGGACTTGATATTGGGCCTGTAGCATGCTGAGGTGAAGGGCTACCAAGTTTGTTCAAATAAGTGACCTTGACTTACATTCAAGGTCACATGGGTCAAATAGGCTATAATCTTCAAACGACTTCTTCTCAATAACCAAGAGGCCCAGGGACTTGATATTGGGCCTGTAGCATGCTTGAGTAAAGGGCTACCAAGTTTGTTCAAATAACTGACCTTGACCTTCATTCAAGGTCACATGGGTCAAATAGGCTATAATCTTCAAACGTCTTCTTCTCAATAACCAAGAGGCCCAGGGACTCGATATTGGGGCTGTAGCATGCTGAGGTGAAGGGCTACCAAGTTTGTTCAAATAAATGACCTTGACATTCATTCAAGGTCACATGGGTCAAATAGGCTATAATCTTCAAACGACTTCTTCTCAATAACCAAGAGGCCCAGGGACTTGATATTTGGCCTCTAGCATGCTGGGTGAAGGGCTACCAAGTTTGTTCAAATAAATGAACTGGACCATTATTCAAGATCACAGGGGTCAAATAGGCTATAATCCTCAAACGACTTCTCAATAAACATGAGGCCCAGTGACTTGATATTTGGCCTGTAGCATGCTGGGGTGAAGGGCTACCAAGTTTGTTCAAATAAATGACCTTGACCTTCATTCAAGGTTACATGGGTCAAATAGGCTATAATCCTCAAACGACTTCTTCTCAATAACTAAGAGTACCAGGTACTTGATATTTGGCCTGTAGCATGCTGGGGTGAAGGTCTACCAAGTTTGTTCAAATAAATGACCTTGACCTTCATTCAAGGTCACATGGGTCAAATGGGCTATGATCTTCAAACGACTTCTCAATAACCAAGAGGCCCAGGGATGTGATATTGGACCTGTAGCATGCTGGGATGAAGGGCTACCAAGTTTGTTCAAATGAATGACCTTGACCTTCATTCAAGGTCACATGGGTCAAATCGGCTAATATCTTCAAACAACTTCTTCTCAAACACCATAAGGCTCAGGCACTTGAGGTTGGGCCTGTCTGTAGCATGCTGGGGTGTAGGGCTACCACCAAGTGTGTTCAAATGAATGACATTGATCTACATTCAAGGTCACAGGGGGAAAATATTTTTAAATCTTGTGATAGCCAAGAGTCACCAAGACCCGATATTAGGCCAATAATATGCATTGAGTAAATTGGTTATCAGCATAGTATCTGTTTTTAAATTTTCTGTAGAACCAGGTGAGCGAAACAGGCCCATTGGGCCTCTTGTTAAAATCTCGTTGTTATACAAGCTATCTTATATAGGAACGAGATCTTTGATAATTTACGATATCTTATATAGCTATATGATATATCTTATATATTATATAAGATATATTATATAGAAAATTAAATGAGATATCTCATATACTATATGAGATATCTTATATATTAATTAAGATATCTTATATAGAATCTGATTTAATTTCTATATAAGATATCTCATATCGTATATGAGATATCTTATATAATATATAAGATATCTTATATAGCATATGAGATGTCTTATATAGTATATAAGATATCTCATAAGATATCTCATATGCTATATAAGATATCTAATTTTTTTTTTCTGAAATACAAGATCGACATTGCTCCTTGAATAAATGTTAAGTTGGCTTGCCATAGTGTGGGGACATATATAACGGTCTCCATTACAGTAAGCACTTGTTTAACTTTTGTTTTGTAATTTTGTCATAATTTATATGTCATTAAAACATAATAAGGTTTTCATAGACTCCTGATGGACATATCGCAAAATTAGTTTTTATTTTCATTTTTATTATATTTTATTTTATTTTTACATGATAATGTTAAAGATGCTACAGCGCCGTCAGCATATACACTGCCTATCATAGAAATGCAAAAATTACCTTCACGACATAAAAACTATCTAACTTAGACCAATACGAAGGGAAAATATGTGTATTGTGTATATGGTTACGGAACAGTTTAAATGATGACCGAGACTTTTAACGTTGACATATCAGAGCGATAACTGGTGACGTCAATGAGTACAGCTATAAGTTTAACGAGTTAAATCCCGAGGAGCTTTAATCTTTCTTTTATAAAAAGAGGCTATTTTGTGTTGGTGTGTTGTTTATGCGCAGTTTTCTATATGTTGTATCTGCTTGTCTTCATCTTGTTTTCCTTATCTCTGTTTTGTTGTTGTTCTTATTACATTCGGTTGAAGCACTAGTACAAGCGAATGTATAGCTTCTGTAGGAACGGCACCATCATTTCCGTGCTCACCACATGTTACCAGAACAAGATATGTCCATCAAGTTACTGTAGCCAGTTTGCATATTGATACATCACATATGCTGATTTATATCAAATATTGAAATGAATCAATAATCGAAATAGGAGTACTATTGAGTTTCTTTGGGATGCAATTATTTTTCACATTAAAAATTTACAATTAAAAGCTCAAATTATTTGGAGGGTGGCTATAGTATAAAGTATCTAACTTTGAATATTGTATAAACATAATTAATTTGTTAAGCTACCTGTTAATTTCGGCAAAACAGACATAAAAAGCATTTGTCAGGAGAACAAATAAAGGTCGTGTGGATGAGTCATATAACCATTCCGTTATGGTCACAAGTGTCTTTAGCAGGTAGTGCAAGCGCTTGTTTGACCTGATTTTACTTTATCAAAGCATAAACGTTGATTCTCTTGAAATGCAAATGCCGGCTGTGAATTACATTGCACAAATATGAAATATAGGAAGGCATTTCAATCTTAAAAAACGGTCTTATCAGACACTATAAAGAACTCTGGTCATAGCAAGTATGCAACCAGCATTATTAGGGCTTTTCACTTTGTGGTGAAAAGACCTATTGTTTCTGTTATGTTTCTTCTTATTATTCTTCTTCTGCATTTCATTTTGTAGAAACTGTAACGCCAAACCGGTTAAAGTTATTCAGATTTCTTTTTCAGCCTTTATTATAGAATGATTTGAAGGGGTGTAGGAAATAAAAATTAAGTAGGTCGAAAAATCCAAAATGGCCGCCATGACGTCAAAGCTTATTTTGCTTAAATGGCCACAACTCAAAAACGGTATGAGGTTCAAAATATTCAAAGGTATATTCATGTAGGATTAATCTGGGGCCAACTTTTACATAAGTACAGCTTTGAGGTTAGAGGTCAAACAAAAAAGCTCGCTGGAGGTCAAAGTTATGCTATTTTTAGAAATTTTTCATTTTTTACTATTTTTGAAAACAGATCAATAGAGTATGTCATTCCGATGATATTGATACCTTCGGTGTCTTAATAGCACTTCCGGTTAATGTAGTACGCCATTTTGAAAATGTCCCTATATATTCTATATTAAAAATCGTTTTACATTTTAAACTTCTCAAATTCCACCAGTGCGACTCAGCACAAACTTTGACAAAATGACAAGGAGATAGTACTGGCCAAGTCTTGTTATCATGTGGTCAGTCCGAAATCCAATATGGCCACCATGACGTCATGTATTGAACAGTTTAAAATGGCCATAACTAAAAAAGATATTCTTCTACACAGGTCATGTAATTATGTTATTACATAGATCATTCCTGGAGCTAACTTTTTGCTGCTAAAAGTTTTCAGGTCAGAGGTCAAATAAAAAAAGTTCGCTATGGTATCAAATATGTCTATTTTTAGAAAATCTTCATTTTTCATTCTTTTTCAAAAAATCTTTCAAAGTATGATGCAGTATGTCATTCTGATAATTTTGATGTCCTTAGTTCTTTGGTAACATTTGTCGTTAACGCGAGACGCCATTTTGAATATTTCTCTATATCTTATGTATGCCTACAACTCGCATTTTAAGTTTCTTCTCAAATTCCACCAGTGCGATTCAACACAAACTTTGACAAAATGACTATGAGATGGTACTGACCAAGTCTTGTTATCTTGGAGTCGGTTTGAAATCCAACATGGCCGCCATGACGTCATGTATTGAAAAGTTTAAAATTGCCAAAACTCAAAAAGCTTT